>NW_026849142.1:0-91227 GCF_030867785.1 Colletotrichum acutatum
CGACTCATTTGATGTGCAAAGCACCGAGTGCACGCATAAGTACATGCAAAAGCACCAACACCACATCAATCACCTAGCCCCTGCTTCAAGTTGCAAGGATACATTCACTTTTGGAGGGGTGAGATCTGGGACACAGCTCAGGACGAAAGTTCTTCCTGTGACGGTATCAACATTACTAATTTACTTCATTGCCCTTCGCAACTGCGCCACGACGTATTCCGTCTTAGTGCTTATGCCCCCACTCTAAAATTTGCAGACGTGATTCGTTAAAGGGTGTGTAGGATGGCATGGGAAGGATTGGGCATGACGAGTGAAATCATTAAGTACATAAGTACACTTGCGCCTCTTCATCGGATCCTACCTAAGTCTTGATAATTTTCTTTTGTGGGGGTTAACTTGTGGCCTTCAAAATCCAGCAACTGCCCCCCTCGGGTCGTATTCGTCTTCAGAAGCCGGCGTTGGCTTCGTACCCCAGCATTTAGATCGATATGAAGCTCATCATAGCGGGTGCAAGCGGCTTTGTAGGAACGGAGTTGCTTAAACAGAGTCTTCGTATCCCTGACTTTAAGACAGTCGTTGCTCTTACTCGACAACCGCTGAAGATACGAGCAGAAACCAGCCCCGATGTCAACCACTCAAAGTTGAAAAACATTGTTGTTGACGGTTACGATCAATACTCTGCCGAGACCAAAGCAGAGCTCGCCACTGCTGATGCGTGTATCTGGTACGTTTGTTCAAGGGGCAAGACTCACATGCCCCAAACTTGAAATCGGAGCTTTCGCTAAAAGAGATATTCCGTGGCGCAATAGGACAGTGGCCATTACACCCTCAAAATCAACATTATATGACTGGGATGAGATTCATCGAGTTTGTTACGAATCACCTCTTGCCAGCTTTCGAGCAATCCTAGAAGCCCGCGGCTCGTCAACGGCTTCCAATAAAAACACGCCATTCCGTTTCATGTACATGAGTGGTGCCAAAACCGAGAGAGACCAGTCGAAAATTCCAAGCTTCAAGCCTGAGTACTCACTTTTGCGTGTATGTGTGGATTATCCCCCGCCTTCTCCTTGCTCATTGCGACCCCGAACCTGGCTCCGGCTTGTGATAGTGAGATTTCTGTACGATCTCGTTCATCATGCTTTGAGGTATCTCTAACACCTTTTTGTGATAGGGCAAAACTGAAACCGCGATCTTGGCTTTCGCTAAAGAGCACGAATCACAACTCGATGCCTGTATCGTCAAGCCTGGGCTCATAACAGCGCCTAACGACTTTCTGAAGATGGCTCTTGCGTATACATTGTGGTGGACTGTGTCATTGCCAAGCATTGGGGTCAGACAAATCTCGACTGCAATGTTGAGTCAGTCTTTATTTGGCTTTGAGAAGGACACGCTTGAGAACGACGATCTTCTTCGTTTGGGGGAAAGCGAACTGTGAGCTGGGCCCGTTTAGAACCCTTCTTGCAAAACTTTTGGATGTTACGATACCTCTTAATTCTCTAAGGGTCTTATACTACCTATACGAACACATTCAACCAGCAGCTATATTAGCCGTGTATCACTTTGCTTCTACAAGGAGTTTGCGTATATGTGGTATGGATGTATTTTTCAAGATGCAATTACTACATACATTTGCTCAAAGAAACCTGATGGAATCGGCCTTCTCGAAGGCATACGGAACACTTGGAGTTTTCCATTCAGGAGATAATTCCTTCTCTCCCTCAAACTTGACCACCGGTCTCAAAATACTCAAGCGCTTCTTGTCAAAGGCACTTGAATCAAAGCTCTGAAACCATTCCCCTTCAGGATTGAAAAAATCACCAAGAACTCTTGTCCATCCATTCCAGACAGTCACTAGAAGATCCAGGACATGATGAGCACCCCTCATTTCTCCCCATTGGAAGCGCTGCTTGCATTCTTCTACAGTGCTTTCAGGGTAGAGGCCGACGTCTTCGGTGAGAGCAAATGCGTTGACACCCACAAGACTGGCGTGAGAATAGTAGCTTCCCCCCTCAGTTGCGCGTCGCTTCAGTCCTAGCATTGCGCCAACCGCGCCCAAGACGCCAGTGGACATGTCGGAAATGGGCAAGCTAGGCAGAACAGCCTCGTTATTCGAAAGTCCCAATGATCTTCCTGTAACATAGGCAGAGCCGGCAGCAGCATCGGCGATTTGTTGCCAGCCGGGTCGCTCGGCATAATATCCGTCCGGTCCATAGCAGTTCTCGGTGACATACACGATTCCTCTGCCACGATCACCAGCCATCTTTAAAAGATCATTTAGGCCAAGGCCAAATTTGGGCATCTTGTTGATGCGGAACCCCTGGATGAACACATCGCAGTCGGAAATGAGCGTTCTAAGAATTGAAGCATCCTCCTCTTTTCGCAGATCGATGGCGATCGTGCGCTTACCAGCATTCAATGAGAGCTGCATGATGTTGATGTCCGGAAGGTGGGGAGGGTTGACGCGGATTACATCTGCGCCGTATGAAGCAAGAATGGTCCCAATCTCTGGCCCGGCGATAACTCGGGTCATCTCCACAACCTTGACCCCTGCCAAGGGTCGTTTGTCGTTGGGGCTCAGAGGCGGAAACGCGATCGGCGGTGTGGGCATCGTCTGCTCCTGCTTCTTTACATTGACCAGAGGGTGCCTAGAAAGGGACCGTCCCATCTCAGATTCGCGCCACTGCTTAGGACTGAAGCATATACTGCCGCAGAATCCATCTAAGAGATTTGTGACCTCCATTTTCTCTGGGCTAAGCTTTGAGGTGTGCTCAGCAATGTGGGCGGCCGCCTCATCGTTGGAACTGATGGGTGCTGATGGGTCAACACCGATAGATCGCAGGACTGGATCAGCATTCATGCTACCGTGAAGAGAGTACCATACTTCAGGATCGCTAGTTGGGTAGAGGCCAGTCGCACGGTATTTGAGGGGAGTGTCGGTCCAACCCCGTTCCCAATCAGGCAGAAGGCTCTTGAGCTGGCCCTGCTTGACCATGCTGACAACATCCACACCATCGAGGAACGCAGTGGCTATGCAGCCAAACCAGACAGCTGCGTGTGTGGTGTTGACGGAGATCTGTCTGTCCTCCTTTCTGACGCCGCGGATGGCTAGAATTTCATTTGCAAGCACGCCGGTCATGGCGTGAAGGGCGGCAGCGACAGAAACTGCCTTGATGGGACCGGGGATGACGGGGTACGCCTCTCCGGTGAATTTGACTCTGGAAAGAAGACGCTCATCTTGAGTGAAGCCCGGAGTTTGGCTTGCTATGAGACGAAAAATCCGCTCGGTGTCTTCGGGTACAGGGGTGAAGGTTTTGTCTGTGAAGGTGCCCGGACCGTAAACATCGGGAATCCTTTCTGATGCCATAGTGACGGGCAAATTTGATAATTATGGAGTGTACGAGTCTGAGCAGGGTGTATGGAGCTGTGTTGCTTCAGGATGGGACTTTTGAATGTGGTATGTAAATGAGTTGATGAGGAGGAAAGGTTGGTTGGCCAAGAGGGTGGTGGATTTAAATATTGTGTCCTTCAACAGCCTTCGCCTCAAGGGATATGCGGTTGTCAGCGACGAACCTCGCGGATATAGAGCGGAAGGAGAGATCAGGGATTTTGGAAGGACCGTAAAGTGACGCGGTGTGACCGCCGTCGGAAATATGGCCCCCTAGAGCATTGCGGGAATATGCAGCACGAGGCCGAGGTTGTGGGGAAGAGGACGGGGAAAAATGACGTTGCTCGGACTCATATCAATGCCCAGTGTGAGCCGAATGCTGCGGGAATGGGGTCCACATCCCGGGTGCGATATCAACGCGAAAGCCGGAGGTCAAGGCCGAGGTCTCAAGCAGAAGCCAGGATTATTAGAATGGCTAGTACTTAGTACTTACTTACGTAGCAAAAATGACGTTGAGTCTGAATGGCGATCATATGTGGCCATTCCGTATCCCGCATCGGTGTGATGTTTACCTAGTTTCTCTTGGAACAGAGTCATGTTTCAACTCGTGGAGATCCATTTCAATGGAAGTTTTCTGGAATATTTAGCGGCAGTAACGTGGGGCCGGGAGAGCCAAGCTCTGGCGATCCGGAGTTGGCGCGTGAGTCGCGGACCCGCCACTCTGATTCCGCGCGCGGAATTATGCCCGTCACCCCGTACAACGGTATCTTCATCGGTGTCCACTCGTCGGCGTTGTGGGCTCTCCACAGCACAACTATTCGGAGATCGAGACATTGAGCCCCAACATCGGCCCGGTAATCTTCTTCTCCATCTCGGAGGCGCCGGCAAGCAGGTCTCTGTTGCATGTAATCACGATGACCCGATCCCTTGATTTCATGACGCTGGCTTCGTTTCCAAGATCAGCCACCGAAGGTAATCTATAGATGCTTGCTATGGTGCTTTTAACCATAAATGTCAGACTTCACCTTTCTCCCCGGCGACCACGCTGCTCCATCCTGCTTCTCTCAATCTGGCAATCGTTATCACCTGTAATACATAACCATCGTTGGACCAAGATACCGCAACATAGCAGCCTCTTCAAAACTCACGCCGTTTACTCAGTTTTCGAAAGAACTCCCCTGTCCATATTTCCACTCTATTCTTGAACATGTCACATATTCAAAAGGTCGCCATTGTTGGTTGTGGCTCTATTGGAGCCTCTTGGGCTGCTCTTTTTCTAGCACAGGGCCTCCAAGTATCGGCTTTCGATGTCAACCCTGCTGCCGAAACGTTCCTTCGATCCCTTGTCACTGACGCCCTGCCTATTCTTTCGACGCTGGGTCTCGTCAAGAATGCCACAGCGAAAGCGAGAGACATTTCGTTCACGACGAACATGACGGAGGCTCTCGTGGACGCCGATTTTGTGCAAGAGAACGGACCAGAGAAACTGGATTTCAAGCGGAGATTGTTCAACGACATGGCGAACATTGTTCGGCCAACCACAATCATCGCTACGAGCAGCAGTGGCTTGACTTGTTCAAGTATACAGCTCGGTATGGATACGCCAAGCCGGCCTGAACGATGCCTCGTTGGCCATCCTTTCAACCCTCCGCACCTCATCCCCCTTGTGGAGGTAGTCGCCGGTAGGCAGACATCATCTGAAACTGTCAGTACCGCCATGGAGTTTTACGAAAAGATGGGGAAAAAGGCAGTGCACGTTAAAAAGGAAGTCGTTGGTCATGTTGCCAACCGTCTCCAGGCAGCCTTGATGAGAGAGGTCATGTACCTACTGCAGGAGGACGTTGCCGGGGTTGAGGACATTGACAAAGCAATGAGTTATGGCCCCGGTCTTCGATGGGGCGTCATGGGTCCAAACCTTTTGATGCACTTGGGAGGCGGCGAAGGCGGAATCGAGTACATGGCGGATCATTTGCTGGGTCCCTTGATGTCTTGGTACGCACCTGAAGATCCTCAAGTCACTGAAGAATTGAGGCAAAAATGGGTCTCGGGAACGAGGCAGACAGTGGATGACAGGGCTTATAGACAACTCGCGAAGCAGCGAGATGAGGAGTTGGTACGACTCCTGAACGTAAGGAAAGAGTGGGATAGCTATGCAGAAACAGGCAAGGACTCGATCGCAGAGTAGCATGGAGGGTTGAATCACTGCATGCGAGCTTTCGTTACTCTCCATTCAGAGCTTGTTCTTAGATATCCTTGGCATAAACTTGGAACTACAAATGCTTCGTCATTTCGGCTTGACTGAGCCACTTCATTTCCATCTGGGACTTTCGGAGGGTAAGCAGGTAATTCCTTTATTCCAACGATGCATGGATGTCACTTATGAGATGAGCCAGAGCATGCACATTGCAGCTTAAGTAAATGCCTAAATCGTGGGTGGATGAACAACAGTACAGTCGCCGAGTGCCAAAAGCCAAGGAACTCGCGCAAGTTTTCAGCCGCATAGAATCCGAGTGTTCGGTATGACACGTTCTTTGCTCCCCGATCTACTCTTCGTTAGTAGCAGTGATCTGCCGATTCTATCAAACGTCAATGGCTTCTCTACCGGGGTGCCATGTGGGCGGAACAGGGGGTGGATACCAGGTTAGCTGATGGGGAGGCTCCCTGACCAGCGCGGAATCAATCCCGTTCAAAAGAGGTCGGGTCCGTGTTGCATGACAACAGCGTGGACCTCCGGACACAATAACGCTGTGCGCGTGTCACGAAGACCGAAGTGCGAATACCGACTTTGTCGGGAATACAGTAGTGGCCGAGAGCGAATCGACGCACAAAGCAGAGCAATGACAAAACTACGAAAACGAAATCTTTTCCACTTCGTCTAATGATCCGAAGGCTTTCGTGAAGACAAATACGCCCCCACATAGGAAGTGCCAGGTCACAAAACAGTTTCTTGGCCAGATATTTAATGCCAAAAAGATGATTGACCCAAGTTCTTTGATCAACTGACTATCTTAAGGTAGCTTGCTACATTGCCATCCGACACCTTAATCGTAACCTTCGTTGAGCAGGCGACATGAGTTCTCAAATCCAACAACGCCTCTACATCCTCGACACTGACCTATCTCACCCTCCCAAGAGTCGTCGTGGGCGCATCTTATCATGTCTAACAGACGGAAGCGACCTTCGAACAGTAGTCGACAACATGGTATCTCTGCCCGACGGGATTGTGATCGATCATGCCAAAGGTCATATGTACTGGACCAACATGGGATCTAGCTTGAAGTCTAACGACGGCTCAATCGAGCGCGCCAACTTGGATGGTTCAAAACGACAAATCATTGTGTCAGCAGGTACCATTGGTGTCTTTACGCCCAAGCAAATCACTATCGCCAAGCAGAGTATGAAGCTGTACTGGTGCGATCGGGAGGGCATGAAGGTTATGCGGGCCAACTTCGATGGGTCTGATGTTGAGGTCCTCGTCTCGACCGGCAATACCGATGAAGAGAGGGTGGATCAAAGAAGGTGGTGCGTCGGCATTGCTGTAGACGAACAGCAAAACGTCTTCTATTGGACACAGAAAGGACCATCCAAGGGCAACCAAGGGCGGATTTTCCGCGCACCTATACATGCCTCTTTCGAGGACCGACTCCATCAAATCGAGATGGTGATCAGCGAGCTTCCCGAACCGATTGATCTCGACATCGACGAGGAAAGTAGCGTGCTATATTGGACAGATCGAGGAGATCCTCCTGCTGGAAATACTCTCAATCGAGCCATGATGGCTGATGGTGAGAAACAGGAAACTCTGGCAATACGATTACACGAAACCATTGGTCTATCGTTGAACCAGCGGGCGGGAGTAGCCTACGTGACAGACCTTGCCGGCGGCGTCTACTCTGTTGATACGAAAACTTACAAGAAGACTGTGTTATTTTCCGAGTTGGGTGACATTACGGGGATCGCCCTTGTATAATGCCTTTAGGATAGCGAGTTTGTTGAAATCAAATTGGAACAACAAGGGCAGATAATCTAGCCTAGGTTCAGTTTTCCTCAGTACCGTGACCTTCGGAAGGCATTGGTGACCCAAAATGAAATGTGTCACTGTGATGAGGCGTATCACTAACACGAGATAACTCGTAGCTCAATTCTCTAATCAAGCACGACCAGAAGTGGACGACCTCATACGCTGATTCATCAAAGTCCAATAAGTGGTCGAGCAACCGCTAGAAACTCTTCAATGTTCTGCAGGAAGATGCTAGGCTGCTCCAATGCCGCAAAATGCCCCCCCTAAATTCAAATGTTAGACTGTACAACGTGAACACAAGAGCTACTGGTGGAATCGGGCATACCTTGTCATTGCGCTTGTAAAAGACAAGATTTGGATAGGCCTTCTCAGCCCACGCTTTCGGCAAGAGAATGTTCTCTGCCGGAAACACCGAATAGCCGAATGGCTTTTCTTTAGATGTTGGAACAGAAAAGAGAGCATTCGCTGCTGCTGCGTCCGCAAGAGCTCGATAGGGATACATGCTTCGTGGGAACGTGTCTGTGTACCAGTAAAAGCTCACCATTGTGAGAATTGTGTCAACAGGAAGTGGATAACGGGAATCGGGCCACTCGAGAAGCTTTTCGCCAATCCTAGATAATGTTAGGCGGCGACAATATCTTTCACGTCACGACATGACTTGGGGCTTACCAGGCCAACATGGCAAGTGGACTTGATGATAGAACGAGGCCAATTGTCGAGGGTCTTAGACCATGCTCGAGAATATACGACGACCCGGTAGCGCTGAAGTTCAGCATTCGTTGTACGTGCTGTGCCTCAGCTTCGGTGATGTTGACCGTAGTAAGAAGCTCGTTCTGGGATGATGGAGCAAGCATATTAACTGCCTGGCTGTCAGTACAAATTTGAACACCCACCAGAAGTACTGGGCTAATATTGTTTACTGTGGAAGGCCTTGCACTGTGGATGATTCGCTGACAGAATTCTGGTGAGGAAACTCCCGATGTCACCGCCCTGGGCAACATAGCCTGAGTCGAAGCCAAGAGTGACCATGAGCTCGTTCATCAGCCTCGCCGCCGTTTCAAGCTTGAGTTCAGTATCGACTAGCCCACCGGAAAGCCCATAGTCCGGCAGAGAGGGAACAACGACATGGTAAGGAAGAGTATCTGGGGTATATTTGCTTTTCAGAATCTCAAGCAATGGAAGGAACTCGAGAAAAGACCCGGGCCACCCATGCAGAAAGAGTAGCGGTAAGGCATCGCTTCTTTTGGAGTAAAGACCGACGAAATGGATGTTTGTTGGCCCAACATCGACGTCGTCAATGGTGATGTTGAAGTTGGGGAAGCTGTTAATGCGGTATTCTTGCTTTCGCCAGTCAAGCTCAAGCCAAGCATCTTTTGCTTCAGCGAGCCAATTCCTGGTAGTGCCAAATTCTTTCTTGTTGTGTTTGTTGTACCAGGTTTCGGGACCGATTTTCGAAGCAGAGAGGAGCGATGCGAAATCTTCGATCCTGGAGTCAGGAACGTGAAGATTGAACTCCTCCGGGGGAGCCATTGTGACTCTAGGTGTCGTCTCGAGGGCCACGGTATACTGAAAAAACGTCAAGAAGGTGGGCAGCAGTGGCCACATGTTCTGCGGTTGTGATTGATATTAAGTTGACAGAAAGACTATGAGTGCAAGGAAAGAAAATCAAAGTTCATTCATCCGTCTAACGCACAACCTTATATCGGCAGTATAACCATATAGTCGGATCTAATCACCATCCATGCTGTTCTTTCGAAAACTGTTACCAAATGGCGAACAACAACAACTTGGCCACTGAGGAAACCCGGCCAACCCCCACTCAGGCCCATGTCAATTAGACTCGGAGCAATGTCAATGCCGCTTTCGATTCGGGCGCTATGGTATGGAGGTAATGATCCTTGGACTGGAAGGCTTTGGCGAAGGCGAGCGTGGGTATGATCATTAATCACGCCTGGTCATATTCGACCGTCGGACGCGGGGCCCGATGCGGAAGACTGCCAGTCTGAAAGAAATTTGTAAGTCGTAAGCATTTCTCATCCAGAGGGAAATTCAAGCCAATCAGCTCTCGCTTTACGCCCTCGCAAATTAAATGCAAACTGGGAAACTGTTGATGCGACTTGTGGGATTGTGCCAACTGAAACAATTTGCGCTGTGAGTTTCGCCTATGCTCCCCACTGTCGACGGCGTTTCCTAGATTCCGAAATGCCCATTGCATCAGCCATACAATATCAACCTGACCACGTTTAGTCCCGGACGAATGAGCCCCTTGATCACTACGGTAATGCAGATAGTCCCAAACCCCCCTTGAGACATGAGAGTAAACAAAGATGAAGAACAACACATGAGTAACATGTCCTTGTCTGAATACGTGGGCTCTGCGATGGCGAGCTGGGATATTGTCTCCGCCATCCTACCTTGCTACCTTGGTAATTATATGTCCTTGACAGGAATTGATCAAGTAGACGCGCCTTTCAGCTGGTCACACAATCTTTATAAACCGACAGCTCAAACTCAATTCAGGTATCTACTCTATTTCGATGAAAAGTTAACGGTATTCAGGGAGGTGCATGCGTCATCGATCCTACTCCATTTAAGATTGGACTATTCTCAGTGATGAGTGTGGAGCACTTATAAATTGAGAGCTACGTTGAGAGAAAAGACAGTTGGAGATGCTGCCTTGGTAACTTTGCGACGCCCTTTCCGAGACACTATCGACCTTCCCACGACTTTTGAAGCATTTCCTTCACTCCAGTAATCTTCAGGTGTGGAAATGCCTGATTCAGAGCCCTATCCTTTGGAAAATCGAAGAGACCTTCAGTGACCCAGAAACCAAAGGTTGAGAAAAGCTGTTGAGCCCACTGTTTCGGGAAGTACGAGTATGCAGCAACCTGACCTGGTAGCTCGGTGACTTCGCCAGATTGGAGCTTTTGAACGCTATCGTATGTGACATGGAATTTCTCCCCTATCAACAATGAAAGTCTTGGTAAGTCGATGAGCATGTACTTGAGGGAACTAGTTCTCACCTCCACGAGCCTCTTCGGCAATTGCAACGAATTCTTCCCAGGTCATTTCGTCTCCAATGAGATATGTGTCGTGCTCCCATGTGGCTAGGTCGAGAGCCTCCACGACGAATCTGGCGACGTCTTTGGTGTAGGTGAATGTCACTTTTTGTTTCCCGTCTCCAGGTATGGATGCTTGCCTGTTGGCCATGTCAACAACAAAGGTTGTTTGCGGAATGTAGGTCTCGACGTGGGGCATTGCGTAATAGTCGAGGAACCACCCGCAATTGAATGCTGTCCATTCAAGTCGCGAGTTTTCCAGCTCTCTGTAAGAAGCAATGTGTTGGAATCCGTGTGGCAAAAGACTCAAATACCTACAAAGACTCTGGTTAAGTAGGTTCGTACTTTTCAGAACAAGCACGCAGCGACTAAATTTTACTCACTGAGTCGACGGTCTGACAGCCCAGTTGCTACTAATGAAACGCTGCGTATAATTGCTCTTGTCGGCTGCTTTAATGAGGTTGATTTGAGCCTTGCCAACCCCAATGATGTGGAGGGCTAGAGCTGATATCACGGTGTGGATCTCGTGGGTTTCCAAGATCGTCTGCAGGGACCTTTTGTCGTCGTAATCAACTGCCACAACAGGAACTCCAATTTTATCTTCTGCCGCTTCCTGTTTACGAATGACTTTGGTGAGCACAAACGAATTCATGAAAGGGGAAAGCCTTCTTGGAAGCACAATCATGGCGTACCGTACGAGAGAGGATGATGGTGGAGTGTCTTGGATCATTTTCAAGTGCATCCACAATGCTACGCCCAACGCCGCCAGTTCCTCCGGCAATGGCGATGTTCACCATGTTGAGGTTCGTCGTACCAAACGACACGTGATGTCGGGAAAGAATGAAAGCCCGGTTGTGGAAACCCAAAAGAAAACTTGAATCTGGCAGGTTGGTTTGCCGTCGTATTGAGTTCGGACCATGTGCTGGACTTCTGACCAAACACTTTTGAGGACGGTTAGAATTCAGTTTAATAAGCGTAGTGTTCGGTCGAACTTCGTCCGTATAATTCCCCCACAAGAGCGTAGATGGAGCTGAAACGTGACATCCCCTGCCCGTGCACCTCAGCCGCATAACGGTTAACAAAGCAGGTGGTAAAACTGGGTGTTGCAGGACGGATTGATAATTAGACCGTCGGTAAGATTGAAATCAGCTATCCATGTAAGTGTCCTGGCCGACTGGCCACTTTCACCACGCATCACCTCCTGGGAAAGATTTTGCACGGGCTATTGTATGAAAAGGCCAAGACAGTCTACAGACAATATATAAACCTATCCGTAATCATCTGAGAATGAATCGAAGTTCAGACCGTCGTGTGATGACTCACCCGAAGCTATGAGCCTAATCGCCAACGGTCGCGCTTGTTGCAATAAGATCACTGCAATGATCCTTCATAAGTGGTTTACTTTGACGTAAATCTACCTCAGGCTGCGAGTACACCAGCACCGAACTTCCCTAGTTCAATGGTAAAGATACCGTTAGGGTCTCCAGAAACTTCCAGCACAGCGGGCGCGGAAACGAACGTGGGGTTTTCGACCGAGTTAGCGTCATCAGGACCGGCAGTGTTTGAGGTAAAGGAAGCCTTTACGTCTTCCTTGCCAGGGATTTGTATGCGAATTTCGGTCGAGTCAGAAGCATAGTTGGCTAGTTTCACGATTACTTGGCCCTCTGCCTTCATGCTTGCTGCCCACCAGACTAGTTAAACAAGAATTTCGCGGTCAGCTGCGATCAATGGCTTTAGGGTAGTGAGCGAATTGAACTCACCAGGGTTCGGCTCTGTGTCAGCTGTAACGGGGACCACAACATCGCCGCCATGGTTATTGGCGAACATCCTTTTGACATGATAAGATGGAGTATAAACGATGCCATCGCCTTTGTTAGTAAAGGGAATGAGATTGGGCTAACCGAAGACAAGTCAGCATAACATTATATTACGAGGAGAGAAATGGTTATCTTACCGTCCACTGGCCTTTTACAGGGTCATAATTCTGTAGTGTAGGTGCGTAGGCAGCTAGTCTGATCACATCCGCGTTACGCTCCCAACCCATCATATAGACTGCCTCGGAGCAGGCACCTCGCATGTCGAACCATTTGACGCCCCACCTGGCATATTCACCGATGAATACGGGATGAGCTCGATCCCAGTCGTCATAAAAGTCATATGCTTCGATGTAATTCTCCGGCACATTGTAGTCGTGGAAGTCAAGCCATGCGCCTTCGGGAATCGGGTCCGGCAGACAGGCTCGGTCAGACGTGGAGGTAAGGACAGTTATTTGAGGATACGTTTCCTTAATAGCATTGAAATATTGCATAAATCGCTGCTTGTAAGACTCACAGCCGCCGGCGAGGTTATCTTCGTTTCCAACCTCGACGAAGTTGAGCTGGTACGGCTCTGGGTGTCCAAGAGACGCGCGAAGTGCCCCACCGGACATGTTGATGTCACCAATGACGAACTAAGACGTTTTTCAGTGAGACTCCCTGATGCGTAGTAACGCAGGTAGACAGACAACATACCTCAATCTCACGGATTGCGTCGTCAACATACGGCTCAAGCTCATCTCCTGCTAATGGTGGGAGCCCCGCAAGTCCGAGACCGCCCCATACGTCCAGGATAGGCTCCACAGACATATCCTCACACCACTGGAAGTATTCCATGAGGCCAAGGCCGTCAGTTTTGGCATATCCCCAAGTCCCTATATAATTGCCAGTAACATCAGTCGATTGCCTCACATCGCAGAAATATTAAAGTGCAAAGAGGCCCTACCTCAACGTCCTGGTCGAGATTCAAGAGGACCTATTGTCTCATTTCATTTCCAGCGGTCATGCGGGCCGCCCCCCTCACTGCATAATGACTGGTCAGTGATTGGACCTTGGACTTGCACTTGATAAGGATACCAAGGCAACTCACAGGCTGTTACCCCCGGGGAACCTCAGAAATTGGGGGTTGAGATTTATGAGAGCTTCAGACAAATCAACTGTCAACCCGTTCTCTCTACCTTTGAAAGTAGGGGGAAATAAGGTCGAGTAACCAAGATTGATGCTTCCGCTAGTCAGAGTTTCGGCCAGGATCTCGAAAATCCAAAGATTATTTCCATCGGCGGCGGCTGTGGTCCAGAATCCGGTTTCATATCGTGTCCATGAATCGGCCTTGGAGTCCACGGGAATGATAGTCCAGCCATGTTCGACATCAGTCTCATTGCTTAGAAGGCAGATCTTGACATCGCCCTGAAATCGCCCCGAAGCCAAAAGGTGGTATTGTAGTATCTGCCGTTCACGATGATGCCTCTGTATCCAGGGTTCGCAACGCCAGTAAATCCACCAGCACCGGGGGGGATGGTAATTTTGAGGGATGAAGTAATGGCGTCAGTCAGCGGTGCTTCGGCATCATGGGAGATTTCCGCCGCGCCATAATGAACTGTCCAAGGGTCGAGGGTGGTTACACCGCCTTGAAACGCGTTATTGCTCAGTTGCTGTGAATAGAGACCTATCACCGTACTTCATATTTTAGCCAATTGTTCAATTTTTTTGATGAGCCTAGTGTCAACTATACCTCCGTCGCCGCTATTGCTGATGTCTTCAAACATAAGACCGTGGAGCAAATGGCTTAGCTCATGACTAGGACTTCCGGTGTCAACCTGAAGCAGGAGTGCCCCTGCCAAAGTAGCTGTAGCTACGAGGCTGAAGAGTTGAGAACAGTGCATGGCTTGGCTTGAATTCAAGGTCTTGAAAGATCAACGTTGTTACTGAGGTTGACTCGGTCACAAAACCGATAGCATTCTGACTATATATCACCGATCAATATTGCCAACAATGACTCGAAATACGTAAGGTACATTTATTGGATACGCTCCAATGGCGGTTAGACGTCTGGTACATCATCTGGCAACTGTCAACTTTCGAGTCCCGATTACTAAAAAGAAAAAGACAACAGGGTTGAGAAACGAATGAGAGGCATCATTGTTGCTCGTCGCCACCGTGATTGGTGGCTAAATGGAGTAGTTCGGTTAGAGATCTTTCGGTAGATGTATCCAAATTCCCGGAAAGATCACAGAAGTTTCAATGCAAGGCGAATTAGTGGAATTGCCAAGACTGAAGAGTTCGTTCATGTGGAGGCACATATGACAAACAACTGCCCAGGTAGCCATCATGCCAAGGATGCATTGTGAAGACGTGTAAAGTTAGCAGGAAGTCGTGCTCGCTTCTAGCCGCAACCGCTAATATACGCTCCTCTCCAAAGATTGCGGGTAACTTTAAAGGCAAATTATGGAGTAACTAGGAGCATCCCTTATGTGACACGTGAAGATGTCTTTCCCCCCGATGGGCGCACACAGGGGTTTTGGCAGCAAATACAGAGAAGTTACAGCACAAACGAAAACACAACTCTACTTTAACGCTCACATTTGCAGAATCTGATTACAGCGAAATACAGTACATCTCATGATCTTCATTTTTTCGCGTCTTGTTCCTTCGGCCCGCTTGTCTCCTGGCTTAGCTGGGGGTCTGGTCTCGTGGCAGCCGACAGAGCCGCTCCAATGATGGCCTTGCGTTTGACTTCGCAATGTAAATACTCCCCAATGAACAAGAACGATCAACTTTCTGTGGAGGGATCAGTCGTCTATATTCAGAGCCCTGAATGGGGATACACCGTCTCACATGAATGACTGTTATTATGTGTCGAGGTTGCTGAAAGTCATGCGGGTCCTGGTAATTGCCCGCGTATTAATGGCCTAGAGTCGCGACAACGTCGAAGCCATCATTCTCAATAATTTCCATCTCGACCTATTGCAATTCCAGCTTTATAAACATAAGTATCAAGGCACTTTCTTCTACATCAGCCTCTTTCAAAAGAAAACTTGAGGTTTATGGCTAAGTAGGTATCAAGTGTTTGTGGTCTCCCAGGATATCTCTTCGTGTTCGCAAAGAAATTGTTTGCGCGAATTTTCGAGCAAGGCAGCTGACCGCTCGTGCAGAGAGGAGCCTAGAAGAAAAATTCAGGGGAAATTCGTGGTAGACGTAAAGTTGGAGCCCAGTAAGTTTGTTAGAAGCAGAGAGGGTGCAGAGATTGAGTCACAGGTGGATGTTGGTGTTTACACTACAGGAAGCAGCATTCCTCTCAAGTAGAACCTAACCTCTCTCGTAGATTATCATGCTAATTAGATGATAGAATGGTTATTCTACCGGAATTATAGATCCTCGGTCTCCCTTTGCCGGTATCCCCCTGGTGTTTATGACCGAGACTTACGTCCATATCTACTCAATCAATAGCAACACCTGCCCTAATCCGCTCAAGTACGCTCTCACTCTCGATGTTAAGTCTAAGAGCGCCGTGGACTCAACTCATTTGCCGCGCGCAATGCTATACTAGTGAAAGGACTTTCCGAACTGGTCAAATTGTAACCGTAGAATTGGCCTATCTTAAACCAGTCACGTAGAAATCCAGCAAGTCCCGAGTCAATCGACATATACGTCTACAAGAACGGCTAAGAACGTCGGGCATCACTGGGGCAACATCCTAGACTTCTCAACTGATCAGAGCAGTAGCTTGTACCCCTGGCAATCTCATTCTGACGAACTATATGAAGAAGACCACGACAATTATCACGGATGGGTCCGCCTAAATTTGGAAAGGTTAAGGTGGCTGGCCGTAATTCCAATCTTCCATTCCTTGACACCTAGCATCTACTTTAGGCCAATAACACCTACATGTCGTGATCTAATTCTCCTCTCAAACTATTCTGATAGCTTATTCGTGGAAGCGCAACCCAAAGCCCAATATTTTTCTGGCTATCCGCTGTACCCTTTATTGACAACTGCACGGGGTTAAGTCTTGATGGTCCGACACGCTGAAATTACATGAGTATCGCAGAGATGGCTAGAGGTACTCGCAAGGGCTTATTGGGATACATGCTGTAACTGTTCACCTGGGTGTGATGATTTGTTTACACCTCCTTGTGCGCTGGAACACGGAATTGTCACACAATATGCTTGTAGTGGCCGGGAGATCAATGTTCCAGACGCCATATTGAACAAGGGGAAAGAAGAGACTATGAGTAACTTGGCGAAGGCAAACGGACTAGAAGATGTTCGACATTGCTAAGCAGCCTAGCATTGTCTTTAGAGACGTGGGATGCATGACACCCAGCTACAAGATCGCGGTCTTTACGGCTGGGGCTAAACTAATGATTCATTGTCTAAGGCACAATGCCGACTTTATTGGCAAGATGGCTTGAACCGGAATAGGGTCGATATTGAATGAATGGGGCAACTTAGCAAGGTCAGCCGCTGATGTCTGAAAGCCAGTAGCCATTCGGGCTCTATTTGCAGCGAGAGTAGGAAATCAACTACGGCAGGATGGGTGAGTCCATATTGTCGTGACGAGTCTCGAGACTGGAGAGGTGACAGCAAAGACTGGGTACGAAAGCATGCCAGGGTTTGAAGGTCGTCTTGTATGGATATCTAAGCATTAGATCCTATCTTACACAAGTACCTCAGAGATTGTCTTGAGGTAGTATCATAAAGCCTGTCTGCCTATCTATCTCTTAAGACCCAAAGGATCTACATGTTTTCATTTCAGGCAGCCTAGTTACCAGTGGAAACGCATCCACTCACATTTGGGTCTTTGGTAGACCGCGCCCACCGAATTGGACCTTTGGTCAACGCTTAAGAGTGCTGCGTCGTCACTCAGAGCGTGTCGAGCTAACTCCGATAGAACCGCCCAATAAGGGATGAGGTTTTCCTGCACCGCCAGCAGCAGCCTGTGAGTAAGACGGACCGGATCTTATCATAAGCACCGTAAACCCTACCAATACCCACCCGAGACCGACAGAAGTGGCTGAGGCGGCGGCCGACCCCGGCCCATACGCCTGGAGATAATTAGCCGGACTTGATTTTTTGGGGACACTGTACCTGAGCACTACCTACGGTCGTAGGCATACCTGCAATGGCTGGCGATGGCTGCGACGGCTTGAATCGAAACGAAGTGTATATATACGCAGTGAAGATACCTCTCAACGATTTTGAACTTGGAACATTATCAATCCAGCAATTTCCAAGATATCTACTTTGTACACTACACCTTAAGCACCATACCCGGTCAAAGCTTGATAACTCAATCTTGGTCATCGTCAACATGAGCTCCACTACAGCCACCAAGAGCATTGTCGGAAAGTCCATTGGGCCAACCGGCTACGGACTGATGGGTGAGTTCGTCAAACTCAAAAACAGGCATCACAAGACTGTATTCTTTCGCTGACAATGATGCACAGGATTGACTCGTCCTTGGGACCAGATTGACTTCTCTGTCTCAACCAAACTGATGAAGACTGCGCTCGAACAGGGTGCCAACGTTTGGAACGGGGTATGGTTGCCATCAACAAAAGTCATCTTCGATGTATGATGTACTAATACAGAAGCAGGGAATCCACTACGGAACTCCTGACAGAAACTCCCTGCACCTACTCAAACACTACTTCGAGCAAAACCCGCAGGATGCCGACAAGGTTGTCCTCAGCATCAAGGGCGCCTACGACGGCAAGACCCACATCCCGGACTGCAGTCCGGAGGGCATCCGGGCCTCCGTCGAAGAGGCCGTACGAGTCCTCGGTGGCTCTAAGAAGATTGATGTCTTCGAGTGCGCTCGAGTCGACCCCAATGTCCCCATCGAAACCTCCGTCCAGGCTCTCGCGGAGCTCATCAAGGAAGGCAAGATCGGCGGCATCGGCCTTAGCGAGGTCAGCGCCGCGACCATCCGCCGCGCGCACGCCGTGCACGCCATCGCGGCAGTCGAGATCGAGCTGAGCATTTTCACGCCCGATGCCGTAACCAACGGTGTCGCCGAGGCATGCCACGAGCGTAAGTCTTTTGCCATCCTAGGCCGCATTCTCACAATATAGCAATGACTAACTTGAACAACTATTGTAGTCGGCATCGCTCTCGTCGCCTATAGCCCCGTTAGCCGCGGCCTCCTCACCGGCGAGTTCCGCAGGCCTGAAGATCTCCCCGCCAACGACATGCGCCGCATGTTGCCGCGCTTTAAGTCGGATGCCTTCGTCCAGAACTTTAAACTGGTCGAGGCGGTCGAGAAGATTGCCGAGCGCAAGGGTGCGACGGTCGCGCAGGTGGCCATCACTTGGGTGCGGCGGCAGGGAGCCATCCCGATTCCCGGGTCGACAAAGGCAGAGCGAGTGGTGCAGAACTGCGTAGACGTGGAGCTGAGCGACGACGATTTGAAAGAGATTTGGGCGCTGATTGAGAGCTTGCCCATCACGGGACAGCGCTATGGTGGCAAGTTTGAGCAGTATCTCAACCAGTGAGGGTTGGCCGTTTTTCCATGCTCCCTGCTTGATTTGCAACAAATCTCAAAGTCTCTAAAGTAGTGGAAATGCCACTATAATATACCACCTTAATGATGCACCAGACGATGGTATTCGCTTGCTGTAATACATACTTAGGCCAATGCCTGAAGTATCTCCTTCTCACACGCTGATTTAGAGTCCACAACAGTGTCAAAGCGCTGGTGGTATACCAGCAGGGCTGTCCTTTCGCCAGTCGCCAAGACGGCGACGATGGTGTTGGGAGAATGTGCCACGGCCAATTGTCTATCTGTTAGGCTTGTCCATCCATTACCTGCCTTATTGTGTTCTGATTCAGAGATAGTGCGGCATATGTTGCCTGCGGTTCATCCTCGACTTCGATTCCTCTCAGCAGATTGAAACTATATGCAAGACCTAATGTGATGCTCTCCACGCCCGACAGGATCAGGGATATTAGACATGCTGGATTACCTAGGTGCCTTTTGTAACGGCCCACTGGCCATAGCCACGTGACTGCTCCTCAGCTGGCCCTACTCTCTCACTGGCAGGTGGTGAAAGCTTCAATGCCCGTCCATTCACGAGCCTCCGAGCTTCGGAAGACCCAGTCCGTCTCACCACTAATCGATTACATGCTTTTGCTAAGTATTCGACTTTATCACCGTGGGTTCACTCTGATTTCCTCCCTCTCTACCCCAACCCCAAAATTGTGGTACCGCTCTGATACCCCTCTCAGTGTCTTTCGTTCATCTGCATTGGCACATAATCGCCATCATGCTTTCTTCAGGCTTGCTTTCAACCTATAGGCAATACAAACGCGACACTGATGCCGTTGCTTCGTGGCTAGCTACCACCGCGATAAGCTCCGGCTACTCCAAGCCCCTGAGTGAGCCACCCGCCAAGGCTACATCTTCAGTGCCCACATCTGAGAGGTTGAAGGGCAAGGCGCGGAAGGAGGCTAAGAAACAGGCTATCATCAATCCATTGCAGGCATCTGAGGAGAAGGCGCCTGAGGATGCGACGCCGAAACACATCATCGCTATCAAGGACTTCCTGCCACTGGCCCAATTCGTCGCGGCAAAGTTGTCCGACTCCCTCAAGGTCCCAGAATCATTTATGTCATCCCTCAACCGCGTCATTGAAACTCGCAAACGTTTTTCTTCTATGCTAGGAGGTATTCGACGATTTCAGGACTACCGTGAGGACAATAAACATGCTTTCTTTGTCACCGTCCTTGAGCGCGTTCGCGATACCTTTAAATCCCAGATGGGCGCGTTCGACGTATCTGCTCTGCAAGACGCGACCCGCGGCATCGAAAAGGCTCTCAAGAATGGTTCCAAGCATGTTGACGGACCCAAAAATATGTTTGCCGTCCTAGACGTGTACGAGCCATCTGAGGACTTCCTTGATGCCCCAGATATCGAGCGTCAGGCCAAGGTTCCTGAAGTCTTCATGGCTGAGGAAGACGACTCCGATACTGCAGCCCTCTTCATATACACTGCGTACCTCAAAGATCTTGGTCAACTTCGTGAAGAGATCCTCCAGCTCTGGGCCGAGTACAGGTCAGGAGATAGAGACCTCGCCGCCGTTTCAATTGCCACCAATACCGCTCTGCAGCTTGCACGCAATATGGAGCAAGAAATTGCCTCATCGATGGAGAAGCTTGGAGGTGCCATGGAAGCCATTCAAATGTTCTATGAGGCTGCTTGCGCAGCTCAAGGCCAAGACCCTCTTGATAAGCAGTGGGGTGATGATTTGAACTTCAACTGCTACCAGGACGCCTCCGACCTCTACTTCACTACTCTTAGTCTTCTGCATGCCTTCAGCAGCAGCGAGTCGCCCTCGAACATTCCGAATTACAATGGGAAGTTCGGTTGGTACAATGACAAGAAAAGAGGAACCACGGCCCGCGAGCGATGGGCAGAGGATGAGGCAGCACTTCTTGAAGTCTTCGCGGATCAAACCATGCTCTTTCAGCTGTTTCGGGGATCCCCGGTTCAGGATGAGTTCACCAAAGGATTGAAATACGTGATGGACACGGGTAAATTGGAAGTATGGCTATGCTTCTCCGCCCAAGTGTACCTCGACATTCTCAAGTCCCTCGGGTCCTCAGTCCGAAACGGCGAGAGGGATTTCCAGGGGTCCCTGAAGCCAATGGCAGACAGTGTCGAAGAGGCTCTCCGTATCCGTAGCAATCGAGAGGGCGCGGTCAGGGAGAATATGCAGGATCTTCACAAATTGGCAATCTTATGGGGGCCCGGAAAAGACCCATTCAACGCCATTCGCATTGCATCGAGACTTCAGACAAGGACTTCTAACTTCTTAGAACATCATCCGATGTACTGCGGCCTCTTCTTGCATTACGTCCGAACTCTCTTCCACCGCGTGGGGGCCGAGTATGCTGCGAAGCCCGGTAACGTGATGCACGGCATCCAGCTCTATCAGGCTCTCCAACAGGAAGGCTTTCTGCAAGACGGGGACGAATGGGACGCTCTGGATTCAATGATGGAGCAACAGGGCCGGACAGCCTTCTTCGTCGGCGATCCCCCAGTGAACCCAGAAGCGTATTTCAAGAACTTCGGACTCTCAAGAGGAGTCTCGGCTGCGCAATGGATCCAGAAGCGCAACAAACCTAATAAAAATCGCGTCATGACTTCTAAAGCTGGTATTCGAATCATGAAGTTCAAGGGGGTCTGTTCTTGTTTGTTTGCCCCCAGGGTCTTGGACAACTCGGACCCAAGAGGCCTGAACGCGGACGTCATTGATCAAATCCTTGAGCGAAGTGGCTGGCTCAACAAAGCAAGCAATGACGGCACCCCCACCGACCCCGAAAAGCCCAAGGTAAGATACGATGAAGCTCTCTATTCATACCACCAAGTGTTCTTTATAGTCCATATGTCTGACAATCTCCAACAGAAGCACCGTGCCCTCCTCCTTTCTGAGCTAGTTCGTCAAGTCGCCCTCGCAGTTCATGACGAGGTTCCCGAGCTCACTCTCGACTACTTTCACACCGACCACCTTTGCAAGGCTGTTTTGAAACGCGTGCGAGAAAACATAGATGTTAAGAATGGCGGCTCGATCGAGTCCAATCAGCTCCGTGCGCTTCAAGCAGACAACCCAGGAGATACTGTAGGTATCGTTTTCGCTGCGGTTGTTGGTCACGTACCTGTTCTTTCTCCAGACCAGAAGGCGCCTCTCCGAGAGGCAGCTGAAGCTTTCAAGAGCAAGCCAACCTTGGAAAATTAGTCGATCTTGTTATGTGTTGCCCGCACATGCTCTAGAGAACGAATCGTAGCCGACAGGTTGTTATATCCAACATATTGGTCAGCATCATTTTGAAGTATTCACCCATGCTTGTGCCTTGCCATTAGGAGCTACCTCATCTGCTAACACGGTGCCAAGCGTGTGATGGGATGCTCTTTCGATAGACTGCTGATCAGCGTATGCAGTAATGCCAGCTTGGGTTGGGACTCAGTGAGGTGGACAAGGTAGGATTGCAGCAATGGCGGTCCCATCGAGCAGTAATTTGCAACATATTCTATTGATTCGGTTGGTAACTCCATTCCCAATTATCATGTGCTCTGACATTCTTCGATTGAGGGGCGTCCACAGATACTTGAATATGGTAAACTAGTAAAAATAGACGACTACGTGAATGGTCCTCTACCAGTATCTACATCCAATACTTCAAATAGTCATTTGGCCCCCATAGACATCCTACAGACGTGGCGCTTTTGAATATTGACAACATTCAGAAGTCGCCGAATTCTGATTATGAAGCGTCGATTGATTGTCACGTTGGTTGGATCTCGGAACGTCGTTGGAAGGGTTGAAGTCGAAGAAACTCGTTGGCTTCAAGATGCATGACAACTTTTCCGCGGGCATAACAGGAAAGTCTAAGAGATTCCAAGCACGGTAAGTTTCTTCTTCGTCAGGAGCATAGGAAGAATCACCTCGTACCTTCGGGGCGTGTGACGTGTGTCAGACCAAACGAATGCCACAGAACAACATCTTCAGCCTCAACACTTTCCGCTCGTGCAGCATACTCTGCGAGGCCGGTATCCTTTCGGCTTTGATTCGTAAACTCTCCAGCAGCCCAAAGTTCGTCATCGCGGTACCGAGTAACCCAAATTGGCTTGGACGCAAAGATTCCGCGCCGATGATTGAAAGTCTCGGGCCCCATCATCAGCATCTGGCTAGGCGAAGCATGAAGCTTGTACCCAGCCAGCTTTCCCGATACCTCATTCCTGCGAGCCGGATTGACAATTTTGTAGGTGCGAGCTTTTGTTATATCGAGATCGTAACCGCCTGGTGAAACAATAGGTGTGGTTTCAAGTCGGAACGCACAGCCGTAGGGGTCGACTTCTGGATCCTCTCGTACAGGAATACAGTCCTCGTGTACAATTGTGTTCTTTCGTGCTTCATCAAGGATCGGATCTATTCGGACACAGAAAAGATGTTGATGGTTGACAGCCAACACTCCGGGTGCCACAACAGTTCCCCAAGGCGACATCTTGAGGTCGGGGCGGATTGGCATAGTGGAGACAATTCCGGTTGCTCGCACCTCGATGTGAATATTCGCAGCTTGGTCCAGAACATATGCCAAGATGTATTCGTAGTTGGCTACAGTGGAAGTGCATTGGATAACGAGCTTTCGGTCCCGGACCACGGAAGACTTCATGTTGCGAAAGTTTGTGTGTTTCCAGCCAATTCCATCATCGATCTCGTGCATGCAGACAACGTTCGGCATAACAACAGGTTCTCCTGTTGCTGAAACTCGAACGCCATCAAAGTAGGCAATGTGGCCTAAGCAGTCACAGCCGAGAGACAAGCTATTGGAAGTGAGACCGAAGCCGGAGTCGCCGAGGTCGAACGCTTGCTTCCGGTGGTAAGGGGTTCGAGGATCGCCGTAAGGTACCGTCATCTCACTCATCGATACTCGGTAAAACAGAGGCCGGCCTTCGTAACGTACGTCGTGCAGAATAGGACCCTCACGCAGAGACCAACCGAGTTGAAACTGCCATTTCTGCCATGATACCGTACGGTTATTAGTGTCAAATGAAGGCCCTTCTGGTTGGGCGACTTGTAGTGCTTTTAGGTCTTTTCTAAATACGTCGGATCCGAGAATATTTGCGCTGTACTCAACTGGCTTGACAGGTATCCAGGGTTGTGTTTCATCATCGATTCCATCATCGATCCCCAAAGGAAGCTTTTGCAGCTCAACTAGCTCAAGAGTTTGGGCATCGAAGATAGGAGCAAGCGGGAGTGGGATAGAGTAGTGGTTGGCCTCGTCGTCGTCGTTGAGGGCAAGATACATGTAACATTGGAAGAGACGGCGTCTCTCTTCGGCATCGTCAGTTCCGTAAGCCCAAGGGTCATTGAGCACTCGTGCTCTATATCGTATCATGTTAGCTAACTATGGCATATTGAACTTAGGGGACTAAGAACCTCACCCCTCGGGGACCTTTAGCTTAGCGACCTCGGCCAAGACATCTGGATGGACGTTGCAAGCGGTGGTAACGAGGTCGTATTCAACCCAGTCCACTGGTCCCTGGGCGTCAGGAAGGTTTTCGGTCTTCTCGAGGATTCCGCTGGTTATGTTGATGATTCCTCTGCTCATAAACTCCTTTTGCTTCTGTTGATAGTAGATCCTAGCTCTGCGATCGGGCACAGGGCCGCGTTCCAGGAGGTAAACCAAGGTCTCATCTTTCGAAGGCTCGGCGAGATCGATTACTTTGAACCTGATCTGGTCTCTCTGCAGGCTCAGTCTTTTTGACAGGATGCGGGACGCTTGACGCACTTCGTTGACCGAAAGGGGATCAAGGGGGTGTTTGGCCATGATGACAAGTTAACAAGCCTGACGACAGATCAGAAAAGTGCAGTGCTTGAGGGTGAAGATGCGGTTGCGTTCGATTGGCAGCACCAAGTTCAAATACTATATGTTTTCATACGAATATCTACAGAATTCAGTCTCATGATACACTACCTTTGAGCTTGTATATTCCCACAGATGATTGACTACCTAAAGTTGTTCGATTCGTGTTGCGGACTTACATGTTTCCCAAACGGGACATACTCCCAGCAGCGACTCACCACGTCCCAAAATGGAAAGAGGGGCAACCTGTCGTCTTCACGCGGGGTGAGAGTGATCCCATCCTAATTACCAAACAGAAATAACTTCACTCTCAGATCCGATTGCTTTGGAATAATGGCATTAGAACACGCGCATCACCCGGCAAACTAAGCGTATCTCCTGGCTTGAACAGGAAAGACACCCAGCCGACCCCGTCAGAAAGGACCCCACGTCAGCACTGTGAAGGAATACAGCGCAACGCGGGGTAGCCCAGCATGGCCACTATTACCGATCTTACTTCTTGCGGCAACCGCGACTAATTTAACAAGACCAGGTCCTTGGGAGATGGATATGCCGTATGTTCCCGAACTTCGCTTCTTTAGATATAATCAGAAGCTTCGTGGCCAAATACCAACCCACGGCAACTTCAACAATTTCATCCCACCATGTCTGATTTCAGAGGTGTCGATCTTACCGGTAAGACAGCGATTGTCACCGGCGCTTCACGGTGAGGAATCGACCTCCTTGGCCCGTCTTTTGACTCTTAGTTTGGACTACCGCTGATGTTCTTGATACCACAGGGGAATTGGCGCCGCGATTGCGAAACAACTTGGGAGGCGAGGAGCCAATGTTGTCGTCAACTTCGTGACAGACAGCAGTCACCAGCGGGCTGAAGACATCGTCAAGGACATCCAACAACACGGATCGAATGCCATTGCGATCCAGGCAGATGTCGGGAAACTATCTGGAGTTTCTAAACTCGTTGACGCCACGCTGAAGTTTAGCGAATCGGGCAAAATCGAAATATTGGTTCATAAGTCAGTTTCTGTTTTCGGTTTCTTTGGCTTGATGTTGTCCGTTATCTGTTTGGTTCTGATACGTTTACTGTACTTCTCAGCGCGGCTTTGGGTGTTGACGCCAACCTCGATGAAGTCACCGAAGACTTGTACCTCACCCACTTTGACACCAATGTAAAGGGACCAATTTTTCTGACCAAAGCTGTCGTGCCGCACATTGCCCGAGGCGGTCGAATTGTTTTTGTTTCTTCTGCAGCGGCTCGTCTCGGAGTCGCTGGACAAACCGTATACGCTGCTACAAAAGCGGCGAATGAGGCACTTGCGCGTGTGTGGGCCAAAGAGCTTGGTCAAGAGCATGGCATTACTGTCAATTGCGTCAATCCTGGCCCAGTGGCTACTGGTAGGCATCTCACATCCAAAACGCCCTTCGCAGGAAGACTGACATGTCCTACAATGTAGATCAGTGGAACGAAAGCGATGACCAGTTTAGAAAAGACATGGAGCCCCTGATTGAGTCTACACCGGCTGCGGCGAGAATCGGAGAAGTGGATGATGTCGCACCCCTCGTAGCATTCCTTTGCAGCAGTGACGCTCGGTGGACTACTGGGTCCGTCCTCTGTGCAAATGGGGGTTTGTATAACTAGACCAGAAGTACGCCGTCGACATCAGATGCGTCGATCAACGAGGAGTTGATTATCATTGCAATCTTGGGAGAACTCCGATATTAAATGACATATCACGTCAACTGCTGAATCATAGTTTGGCCTTTCCAGACACGCTGATGTGCCTGTAACTCTATTCAGTCCCTGCGTCGCTTCCGTCTGGTCTTTGCCAACCCATGTCTGAGTGGGTATTTTAACTATCACAGTTGGGAAGGCTGGATTACAACAATCAAATGACAGTTTCTTCTATGTTGAAAGCCTCTCTTTGGTATCTGCTCACTATCAAACTTGGCGGTTCTTGCCCAGATTTCAGTCATGTGGGTGTAGTAAGGTATGACTCATTGATAACTTCCTTCCGGGTACCGCGCTGAGCGGTTCGAACAAGTTGCATCAAGGTTCTCACCACATAGCGTGGACAGACTTCAAGGTGCCGGGACTCCGGCCTATTCATCAACCATATTATCCTTTTAGGCATGTTTCCACGCCGAATTTCTGAAGACTGCCGTTCTATAGCTTATAATTGTTCACTTCATCACATCATCCGGGAGTCTTATTTTGTGGTCTTGTGAGTTGGTGGGCCATCTTCTCACAACTCCGCATGTTGAATCAAAAGAAAAGATAAGCGTGTTGCTGCTGCATACTCTCAGAGCAGGTCTGTTTTCTAATGAGTATACATGTTGAACCATAGGATGATTCAGGTCTTTACTCACAAATTCCATCCAGGGAACATTCGTCCAGCCCCGGGTTTTCAGTCTTCTTTCCTCCCAAACCCCTTCAAGGACTTCCATCATGGCTGCATGTTGGAATCCCGTGGAGCGTCGAATGTTTTCAATGCAAAGGCTAGCGTAGTGTATTTGGTGTCTTTCAGATGTCTCGGTTGCCGCCAGGAATAGAGGGAACAACAGCCGCTTGAAGAATGGCGAATCCATTGAAACGTTTGCACAGCAGTCCAGAATTTTTGATACCGATGGCCTGATCCTCGGGTCTTCGCAGGGAATGACGAATGTATCCGGCCATCGTAAGATCCTCAGCAGACTAGCATGTCGAAACGCTTCCGCAAGCTGTCTCCATTCCGGATGTGATGTGGGATATTCGATCATGTCCAGATCGAGGCCGCGAAGAAAGCTCTCTGCCTCATTTAACTTGGTTTGAAAGTCGACGGTCGATAGTATCCCCTGCATGTTCTGCTTGGCTGCTGCTATTACGTCCCCGATCCGGAGGAATATTACTGCAGGACAGCCGACCAAAGTGTGCAAGGCTGCGTGTGGACTGGTGATGTTTGCAACACCTTTCCGGACGTTCTCGGAGTAGGTGAGCTTTTCGGCACCACTGAATCCTCTTAAGACATCCAACCTGATCAACATATTTGTTATCAAAAAGTTTTTGAGATCGGACACGAGTACTAGACTTGCCATGATAACGCAGACAAAAAGAATATGGTTGCTGCAGACCGTTCTGCCCTTCCTAAAGGGGATGCAATTCTTCCACAAAGGAATGACACGCCATTCAAATGAACAGCATGCGCAGATATTCCCAACTCGCATATCTAGACATCATGCATGGGATTGCTTAGCCAACAAGACTTGTGCTGTGGAGGAACTTGAAATGCATCATGGAGCTCACATCATGAAGTACCAAAAGGAAAATTATTGCTAGTGCAGCCTCTTCTTCAGCTTCTGTAAGTCCGTAGACTTCTTCCTTGATTAAAAGGGAGCTTAGACCGTTCAATGCAGCAACACGGTGTTGTAAGGCAGTGGCCATGTCAACCTGGTTAGCACCTGATGGTGATAGGTGCAGATGGCACGCGGTAAGCCCCAGGACTGCATGGAGAACACCTGTGTGATTATAGGCCAGTGGGAGGACATGTACGCGAAACGGGTTGTCCACGCCTTCAACGACAATTGTTAGATGATGGCTCAGCTCTCTGTCGACTACGAACGGTCGTCAGAAACGATGATGTCACATTGGCTGAGAGGAAATGGAAGCTGGAAGGTTCCGGGGGGGGTAATGAGCAACTTACAGTAAACAAGCAGTTTCTGGCTGTTACTCGTGAGCAGTAGATCGTCGACAGGGTGCCCAGTGATTGTCGCCGGTGACGGTGCGCCAAGGGATCGGTCTTGGGGCGAGGCTGGAGAAGCGCCTTGTGACAAGGTCTGGAGGAAGCGGCGACTTTGGCTTGGGTGATCTGAAGAAAGTGAATTTGGGGTCGATGTTGGTGAGCTCAGGTTTGGGGCCGGAGTAAGCTCGTTGGTGGGTAGGACATCAGGCTGAATGCGCTCTTGCTCCTCTTCTGGGTCCCGCTCGTTGCCAGCGGTTATCAAATTGGGCGTCTGTAATGATTCACAGAATTGGAATCGAGGAGGGTAGCCCTCACAGTGCAAGCCCTTTGACTTGCATCGATTGCAGACAGGGCGCGCGCGATCACACTTGCGGCACTTCTTTCTACAGGTTCCGCATGCTGGATCTGTTGACGGTCAGCGACGAAATCTGAGCGGGAGCTGAGGCATAATCGGGTAGTGAATCGCACGCTCAGAAATCATGAGCGATAGAATGTCTGGCTGCTGAAACTTGTTCCCAATCTGGCTCAACAAGACTCGAGCAGGGACTGAGTGCCCTCTAGTGCAGTTTCCGGTACAAGATTCAGAGCAAGAGAGGGGAGAACCGAGCTGACCTTTTCTGACGGCTTTCGAGCCCCTGGCCATAGCGACGTTGGCGCGCATTTCGCATCCAAATCTCGTGGTCCTTGTCGCGAGGTATGATCACCAAATTTGTACGCAACTATCCGACCAAATGTTGGGAGCAAGTGGAAGAAAGGCCGGCGGACCAGAGAGTCTCGCCCGATGTTGGGTTCATGTTGGTTGTTCAGGATTGGACGCTTGGGCAGACCCAGGTATTCCGTACAGCCGTAAACCTACCTTACCTTGCCGTAGAGAGGAGCGATACGTATTACAGCTGTGCAGCCTGCAGGTAAGCAGCATCCGCTAAGGTGGCAGTGGAGTCATGACAAAGGAATCTGAATTCCGCGCCCGGGACAGCCACCCTTGAGACAACGTGTTGTCCCCGGTCTGGCGCCTAATACTAGCACCCACATGATGTGAAGCACTACCAGGTCGGTCGAACCATGATCATCATTAGCTTCCTCTCATCTGCTTTTGATTTCGGGTAACTTTGGAAAGACTCGCCAAAGGCTTTGCAACTCGATACGATTCCGAATTACATCGAGTTGCCGTGATGACCGTTGCTAGTGAAGCCTTACGAATGATGCTTATGGCCGACACCATTTAGGAAATAACTTTCCAGCCATTTTTTGAAGGATTTCAATGGACCAGTATACAAAATGATCGAAGCCTAGTGCTTTCGCACCTAAATTTTGGCAACGGTGTGAATTTAATTATTCCCTCGATAATTCATTGAGACTTTTGATAACCGATGTAGCACTGTCCAGGTAGGCACTTCCTGAAGCAGCAAAGGACTATCCTCGACGGCCCCAAGCTGAGAAGCTTAAACAAGGCTTCCAACTCTAATATAATCCCAACTGACTGCGATTTAGTTGTCCATTAGAAGTCGGAAGGACGCCCGTCACCCTTTAATTCGGGACGGAGCACAAAGATTGGATCCATCTGGTCAACGTACCCACAGGCCGGATCGCTCATTGAGTATCCCATAAACTCCTGGATGGGTTGATCCAACATTTTTGCAACATCTTGGGGCACAGACAAGAATTGGTTCTCTTCCTGTCGAAGATAGCCTCGAATAGAGAACGTTGCAAACATCAGTCGTCTCTCATTCTTTGTTGTGTTGTGGCCTCCGGCATGGTACGCGGATGCCAGCATGATGAAGGCATCGCCTTTCTCCATCTCGGCGTAGATGCACTCCTCTACTTGAGGTGGCATGTGTCTATCAGTCCCCCTTCAAGATCATGGTATCAGTTCATCTTTCTTCCTAGGTCGGAGGCCAGTTTGACCGAGAACGCGTCGACTAATAGCGCCCTAGCGCATGGGTAAGGGACATTATTACTTACCACAAATGGCTCCGGGGAATGAATTGTGTTCCACCGTTCTCCTTGGTGACTTTGCAGCCAGCCACGAAGAGCCCAACAGCTGTTTCCCGGCTCTTGTCTCGCTCATCATCCCATTCACTCACCTCTTGATGATAGTTGTGGCTGATGTAGTCGTCTCGGTGCAAGGGCTGAGCTTTGCCCCCAGGCCCAATGCTCATAGCAGTACAGGAGTGAACATAAGGCTTCGACACAGATTCCTTCTTCTCGTTTCCCCACCAGAACCAACTTCGGGTGGTCAAGAAGTGCTCGCACACCTTTTGATAGACTGGGTTCATGACTTGTGTTTTGGCATACGTAGGGCTGAGAGCCAACAAGGCTGGTGCCCGCTGAGTCTCCTCTGTGATGATGTTCGTCAGCACAAATACATCAGTCCGTCTAACATGTGTCTAACAAATGTAGCTGACGTAGACACTATAGATACCTACTTGGAAAGAAGGAGCCATTCCATTCCACATCATTTTCAAGGCGTTCGCGGCATTCATCGTGAGCTTTGTCGACATCAGCGACAGGGACCAGATCTCTAACGAAAACGCCCCCGTCACGCTTGAGGAGGTAGATGATGTCGTCCAATGGTGTGTCTGCGGAGACCTTCTGGACCTCAGGACCATATTTAGCCATCATGTCGGACACTGTGGACGAAGACATGATTCGATTTCAATGTTCGAAAACGATAGGTATGTCGAGAACAAACAATGCACCGAGCTTAGTCGTCGCGTGCTCAGGGCTATGGGGACTTTGCAAAGAGAAAGTGGTTTATAAACTACGAGGATTTAGTGTACAAGAGCTCATGTACTCCGTATAACGCAGCCTGAGCATGATGGGGGAATAGTGTCCGTAGTCGTAAGTTGTAACAGGGCTATGCTTGCCACTCCGCACAGTAATTAGTGGTAAGCTGGCGGCCGAAGTTTATCCTTACATTCAGGGAGGTTGAAGATACTTCCTAAAAGGGAATAAGAACACACTCATGCGAGATGGGTGGGTGGGGTAAACAAGACCAGCCATGAGCATGCGCTTTTCATTCTGCACCATGTAATATGTAGCTAACAACTCCGGTCTAGCTCCGCACGGTTCGAGGCAGTAGAGAAACACAGAAATACCAACCTTCTATCTGCACCTATTGTCATCGAGACTGAGTCAATGTGGTGAGTCTGGTCTTCACATGACGACAAAAACTTAAAGTGGCATAGATCAATCATGTCCACCAGCCATCCACCAGCCATTTCAGAATGATCAAGTCCACAGATACGGCGGCGCCTGGTGCATTGTTGCAGTATATGCAAGCTTCATTAAGCTATTAAACACTATTGGAAACTGAGAATCCAGAGATGGGCCTCGATGCGGGGCCTAGACTAACATGTTGGGCGACCGTTTGCCTGAGAATATTGCGAGCCTGTTCTCCCCGCCCGGTCCCTCGATACTGCACCGCCTCAGCCATGGAAGGAGCGACATCGTGGTTTATCATTGCAACTCAGATAAGGCATGCAGATGAGCCAAGATTGACGGGATTTATTTGGTACATTGCAACCCCAATGAAGGTGTTATATGGTAGATCTCATGGGAAGTATAAAAACTGAGAAGAGGCTCGCAAATACCTACCCAGCGAGTGAACGCAACGTGTCGTACCAAATGTTTCTGATATCCTCTACAGCCTACTTCTATGAGGCATCATTCGAGAGAGAACCATTTGGAACCTTGCAACTCGTGAACCATAGCAAGATAGCTATTAATGATCGCGTAACATCAGTTCAGGGAAAGACCTGAATAAATCAGCAGCAGATACAAACCCTACCCTCCTTCCCTCTAGATCACCTGACCAAGATAGCATCTCCGACGGTACACTCGGCGGCTCAGTCGATCTAGACGATGCCATTTCGAGGGCTAATAGCAATAGCGTAGCCATATAGCGCCAGTTCAGCTAGATGTCAGCTCTAGGCCTAGGGTTCTCCATCACCAAGTCATGGACTGGTTACATAATACATTGTCGAATATCACGGATGGAACAGAACTCTCAGCTAATTGCTATAACAGAGCAACTTTCCATAAAATCCGATTTACCGAGAGCTGTAATCTTGCTTCTTCGGACTCTTGGCTGCTTTCGTGGCCCAGTTCATCACTACCCTTGGTCTAGGTGAAATTGTTCCAGCTTTTCCTGTAAGTTGACTACAATATTCCATGCTCCCAGAGCACCTCAGTGCACAATACTTTAGGCTAATCATTGATTTTACCGTAACAGTCAAGCGGTGGATAATATCACTTTTGCTACATCATGGCACCTACCATTGGCCAATATGAGACGATTCACGGGAAATTAGTTTGGATGGGTGCCAAATCTGGCTTGGTGGATCGTCACGTCCGTTGTTCTCTGGTGTTTCTCTGCATGTGAGCCCGACGAAGCTGATTAGATGCTGGCAGAAGCTTTATTAGGACTGAGAACGAAAAACACCACTCTGATCCTGTTCGCATACATTCTGCTTGTAAACTTAGGCTTGTCGAAGCCTCTGGCCCTCTACTGGCGCATTTCGAACCGAAATTGACTTTCTTCAGTCTGCGTCCCATCTCAATGTTGCGACCTCAGCAGTTTTGTTCCTGAGTATCAACGTATGTGATGCCACAGGGGTTCCTCCTGTTCCAGGGCCGGAACAAATGACTTTTTTCTCTCTATCTGAACCTGGGCCGGTCCGGATTCGTTTGTAACGTGATTTCCGTCCTGTGGGGTGTCGTTCCGAGGGCCTTTGTCTGCAAGCCAATATCGTTGCCAGGACAGCTGGGTCCATGAATTTCACCCATGCCTTGGGCTCTTGGGTATTGTGCTCTCGTCGCAGTTCTTTGAAACAAAAGAACTCCCAAGGGCCCATCATTGACTGGGACATGGCCAAGGCCCTCAGCTGCGCTGGCACAGCCGCGGAGTGTCAAAGAGACTAGATAATGGTGCCCCTGACGCTAGTAATGAGAAAGTTTTGGCTTCTTACCATTAAGAAGCGTAACAAGTGCACCAATGTCACACATGATTCTCATGGTCTGGCTGGGAACATACCTCACGACAGACTTTTCTGAGCTGCCACCCGCCTGCGTTGACGGAGGGGCAGCCCAGCCATTCCGAGACGAGGGTGTTGCTCTTGCTTCCAAAATGTGGCAGGGCGGGATTCGGGCTAGCCTTCACATTTGCGGTGGCGGATGTCATGATTCCAACCTCCTCGAAGCTACGACGACCCTTGGAACTGTTTCTTCTCGGACACGGAAAGTGTTGCTGAATAGCTGTTTTGATGTCAATAGGATTGGCTGGCATGCTTTAGAAAGTGATCAAAATTGTCCCTCTTTGGGTATTATTTTAATGGGGGCCAAGAGACCACGCACATCGCAGGGTTTAGCCTTTGGTAATCTCGTCTTCCTCGTCCTCCCACTCGCCCGTATCCTCCATGGCCTCATTGACCTGGTATTCGGCATCCCCAGCCAGACCCTCGCTGTCAAACTCGTCGTCATAGTCCATGTCCACGTCACTGTCATCAGCCTCCTTGTCCTTTCCGGCATTGGCTTTCCGCTTCTTTTCAACGTTCTCCTTTTGTTGCTTCCGCCTAGCCTCCTTCTCCTTCTGTCTCTGCTCCCAGCGCTTCTCCAACTCCTTTACCTCCTCCTTGGACTTGTGGACATACTCGTGCCACATGACCTTTCCAGAGCACAAGCCTTCCTCAACCTTGGTCAGACGCAGGCGCATACGAGGACCCAACTCGACGAGCTTCACGGCACGCTTTTCAACGGCATCATCTTCGTTGGCCATATCATCGTCGACCGGGGCAGCGCTTTTCCTGATCTTCTGAGCCTTCTGTTCCTTGACCTCGACCTCGGCATCACTGTCGAGCTCGCTTCCACTGGTTGCATCGGTAAGATATCCGTCCCCGTTTTCTCCGCCCTGAAGAAAATCGGCGATATCTTCCAGCTTTCCTAGATTCGGCACACCGCCCTTTCCGTTCGTCTTTGAAGCCAATAGCTTCTCTGCCTTTTCGAGTCTTCGCAGTGGCCTCGAGATTCCTGTTGACCGTGTGGTAATGGCGTAGTGTCGCATGTTGATGATGAAGGACCCCTCGTTCTCCGGGTCCTTTTCGCGGTTAAGCAGCAACGTGCGTTTAATCTTGCTCAGGGGGGTCGCATTCGGGTTCAGCGGAGGGAAGACACTGGACCAAACGGAGGTCACCAATGACTCGAGATGTTTGGGCACCTTGGATGTTGCGTCGGCGTCGGGGGTATGGAAGTTGTTCATGACGAGCTGGGATTGTTTAGCATCGATTCATGCGGATAGGGAAATTGATGTCGTACCAATGGCGGAGCAATCTGCTCTTTTCCACTGCCCTTGGGACGTCTCTGGGACTTCTGTACATCCTTGCACAAAGAGTATTTTTCGACCCGGAAGTTCAGAGTAGGGCCTCGAGGCGTGAGTGCCACACGCAAGTTGGTATTGCCACTCTCTGATCGCGAAAATAGCATCAGGTGAGTGACGCCGAGGGGGCCGGTCATGACGACGTAGTCCTTCAATCGGTTTGCCCTTCTCTCCTTCATTCGACTGGCAGTCCCCGGTTCCATGACCTTTCGGAAATCGGCAGCAAGCTGGCTCACACTGGAGCCAACCTCACCCGCGCCGATGCGGATGACCATGCTCTTGGGATCCTTTGCGCCATTATTCTCGCCGGCGGTGGCAGGGTTGCTGGCACCGAGGTGCGTCCTCTTCTTGACTCTCTTGCGCGCCATCTTTTGTTGTGTTCGGAGTGGTGATTGGCTTGGAGTATGAAAACCTTGACGTCGACAAGTTGTCGAGGGACCAAAATCCGCAATTCGAAAAGTATCTGGGCCTGGGGACGAGACCTGGATGCTTTGGCCGTCTGCAGGAAATTTTTTGGCGGGGCCCGGTCGATAAGAACCCAAAAAACAGCCTTCACGTGCTGATAACACCCAGTTCCCCACTAAAAACTTTCCGAGAGCGTGGGATGTCATCAGGTAGCGTCCACTGCTAAACTTTTTGCACCGAAGCCTTCGACAACCGCTTTTCCTCTTTGCGCCACACCGCACAACGAGCTTTTCACGACGAAGATGCCTTCCTCGACGACAAAACAGGCGTCATTGAAGGCGAACGTGCCTTCCTCCAAGCGACAAAAGGTGGCGCAAAAGGGCTCGTCTTCCAAAGTGTCTCGCAGAGTCGAGGCGGAAGCTTCTCCATCCCCACCAGCCGAGTCTGAAGCCGAATCTGAATCCGAAGACAATGTCGCAGCCGATGCCGATTCCGATGTCGAGATCAATGCTGATGTTACTGCCGATGCCACTGAGGAAGTGACCAAGAGCTTCAAGGAGCTGGTAAATTGCAACCAAGACCCCTCCTTTGGCCCGTGATGGTCTCTAATGTCAATGTTCCAGGGTGTCGTCGAGTCCCTATGCGAAGCATGCGAATCTCTCGGGTACAAGAAGCCCACGCCCATTCAGGCTCAGTCAATTCCTCACGCCCTTGCGAACCGCGATATCATTGGTCTGGCCGAGACAGGTTCAGGGAAAACGGCGGCTGTTAGTAGACCCTTGCTTCCTTCCATACACACCTTCAGCCCACCTCGGGACCGTACTATGAGAGTCCAGATAGGGTTGAGACGAATATGCAGGCTTGGTCAAGTGTCCAAGATCCTTGTGTAATGAAAATGTGAAACCTGATCGTTATCAACTTTCACGAATCCCCTGCCGGTTTCCTATACTGTATGGACTACAATGCTACCCAATGCAGCCGCTAACTACCATTCACAGTTCGCACTCCCCGTTATTCAAGCACTCTTGGAGAAACCTCAACCATTCTTCGGACTTGTTCTCGCGCCCACAAGAGAGTTGGCGGCACAGATTGGTGCACAGTTCGAGGCACTTGGTAGCCTGATCAACTTGCGATGCGCCGTGATTGTCGGCGGTCTCGACTTCGTTGAGTCAACCCCGTCATAGATCTTCCCGCCGCAGAGCATGCTAACAACTCGGACAACAGGTCTCTCAGGCTATTGCTCTCGGCAAGCGCCCCCACATTCTCGTTGCTACACCAGGACGTCTAGTTGATCACCTCGAGAAGACCAAGGGCTTCTCCTTACGCTCGCTGAAGTACCTGGTGATGGACGAAGCCGACAGACTGCTTGACATGGATTTCGGCCCGGCCATCACCTCCCTCCTCAAGTTCCTCCCGCGTGAACGCCGAACCTTCCTCTTCTCTGCTACGATGAGCACGAAGATTGAGAGTCTGTCCCGTGCCAGTTTGAGAGACCCCGTCCGCGTCAGCATCAGCTCCAACAAATACCAGACGGTCAAGGGGTTGATCCAGCATTACTGCTTTGTTCCTCATACGCAAAAGGACACCTACCTGATTTACCTTGGTAACGAGTTCGCCGGCAAGCGCATCATCATCTTCGCTCGCACTGTTGCGGAGGTGCAACGGTTGTCGATCTTGCTACGTGCGTTAGGATTCTCCGCCATCCCTCTGCATGGACAGCTCAACCAGACTGCCCGTCTTGGTGCTCTTTCTCGTTTCCGTGAGGGAACTCGTCAAATCCTCGTCGCTACAGTATGGCCATAGTGTATATCATACCATGTTTCTGTGGCAAAGCTAACATATATCAGGATGTCGCCGCCAGAGGTCTTGATATTCCGCTCGTCGATGTTGTTATAAATCACGACTTACCGCAGGACAGCAAGACAATGTATGTCGTACCCGCAAGCGAATAATCTACCGTAGCTAACCATATCAGGATTCATCGAATCGGTCGTACTGCCCGTGCCGGAAAGTCAGGCATTGCCATCAGTTTAGTCACGCAATACGACCTCGAAATCTACCTGCGGATCGAGGCCGCTCTCGGCAAGAAGCTGACCGAGTACCCCACGCAAAAGGACGAGGTCATGGTGTTCCAGAGCCGCGTCGAGGAGGCGCAAAGACACGCCAGAATGGAGATGAAGAACTTGATGGAGAACCAGGGCAAGAAGGGCTCAACTCTGAAGGGCGGTAAAAAGGGCAAGGGCAACAAGAGGCGTCACGACGACATGGACGCTGAGGAGGGCTAAGAATTTGATACCTATCTTTTTTGGAGTTTCCGGTGTTTCCAGTGTTTCCAGTGTTTTTGATATTGTGAGACAGCTTCCATCCCTGCTAAAGATCGAACAAAGCCTGGGTTAGCAGACTGTTGCAGATGTCTTCCGTTTTTGATCTAGGACCAGCGTATTGTTGAGTTGAAAAGGGGACTAAAAGTGGATTCAAAGTGATTTCCTATCAGGACTTCGCATCATATTGTCCCTGCTAGCGAAAGTAAAGAGGACGGCTGGCCGAGACTTTTGAGGATAAGTGAATTAAGTAGTGTAATAGGACAGTCGTCTATCCCTCAGACAGATTGCAACATCAAACTCCTATCCCGAGAACACCGTCAATCCCGACAGAAAACGAATGAACAGTACAACGTGGGTATATGCCGAGAAACAAGCGCAACCTCCGGCGCAGACAACTCCCCAGAGACTTTGTACAAAGCAGTCAATCAGTACTCATCGTCGGCAACCGTTTCCCATCGCTTCGTCGCGAGCTTCCGCATCTTCTTGGGGCTCCCCGAGCTGCCGCCGGTACTTTCGTTGCTAACGCGTAGTTGCTCCATCTTGCGGCCCAGGTTGCTCACACCGGTGGCGCCACCTTTACGGCCACCAAAGTCTTCGCGTTCCTGGAGCGGCTTTCGCTTACTCGGGCTTCTTTGCGCAAGCTCCCGCTTCAGAATCTCGTTCTCGCGTCGAAGTCTTTCGTTCTCGTCTTCAAGGTCCTCGACGAGTAAGTTTTCCTTGTCCTCGCCGGCCTCGTCGTCGATCGTTAGGCCAAGTCCCTTTTCGAAAAGCTCCATCTTGCGATCCCAGTGCTCCTCGCCCTTCTCTTGCTCTGCAGCAAGAGTCGCTTTCCAGCGGGCCAGTTCCAACTCGAATCGAGCGTCAAACTCGGCCATGCAATCCTCGCGAACTGTCTGCTCCAGCTCCAGCAGCCTGTCTTCCATGCTGAGCAGATGTGCCTCGGCGGTAACTCTCATCTCGCGTTCGTTGTCCAGCTCAAAGTGGAGGCTGGTTATTTCTTCCTGCATACGAGCAATTTCCAGTGCGGCGTGCTCCATAAGAACTCTGTCTCCGTTATCGGAATTTGGAGAAAAGTTGCGATGGCCAGATGATCCATGGCCAAAGTATCCTCGGCGCTGTGGAGGCAGATCAGGAGATCTCATTCCTAACGGTGGATGGGCTGATGAGGGTGTGTCGGCCAGAATAGTCGATGTAATGCTGGGAATCCGAGGGATCGTTACTTCCCTCGCAAGGGCGCTATATCTAAGAATCTGCGAAGTCGCATTTGCGTCGCCGTGTGCATCGGCAGTGACGATCATAATGCCTCGCTGGGCGTTCCGACGAGGCACAACACCCGCAGATGACGAAGACGACGCCGAGAAGGAGTTGGAGAAGAGAAGCTCGGTCATCTTGCATTGCCGAAATGGCATGACAGTAGGCTACGTCGTTTCACGTTAGACTCGTCCTGATCAACGGCTTGCGTCCGACTTGACATACCTTGCTGCTGTTGCCCATACCGCTCTGTGCCTGGAGACACTGACCGAGATACATCAGACTCTCGTTGATCTTTCCGGCTTCCGCGAGAGTTGCGCCTTGCGTCTTGGCATCTCGGGCACGCTCGGAGCCAGCTAAGTCAACAATAGTCAGAGTGTTGCCGGTCCAAGATCGGTAGCGTCCTGCTCTGGATCTTTTCTTCACCTCAACACAGAAGAATCCGTGGCTGCGGGAGGAGACACTATTGCTGCCAGTTCCAGCAACCTGACGCTCATGTAATCCTGCTTCCAATACCATGATAGCTTCTCTCATGGTAGTGCACGCAATCTTCTTCAGTCCAGCCACAACCTTTCTGTCTGAAGACTGCTCGGTTGATTTGAAGAGCAATGGCCGACGCCGGTACTCTTTCGTAGCGTTGGATTTGATAGGCGGGGTTAGGAGATCGTAAATTTTGTCGTTGTAGACCTCGTACATGGACAAAACGACGGCATAGTCAGAATCGGGGTCTGAAGACACATTGACAGAGCTGATGTCAGGAGCTGAGGGAAGAGCCGAAGGTCGCTGGAGAGCGCGTCGAGGGGTAGGAGGAGGACAGTGTTCGCCCTTTACTAGTTGTTTAGCTGTGTTCTTTACTTTGGACGCTGTAGTCACGGCCATGAAGTGCTTTTCGGCAGCGTCTTCGTGAATAAGGAAATCTTCCCGCACTGGCGTGGAATAGCCATCGCGAGGCTTGCGCCGCGGATGGTCTGGTGTCGACGACACAAGGCGCACGCCTGTCAACTCGACTGGCGGCTGGGCTCGCTTTTGCCTTTGGTTGTGTGCGAAAGGCTGGAAGGGAAATTCGACGGAATGAACAGGGGGTCCTACAAGCATCGGTGTTCCCGCTCTTGATCCTCCCCCGCGAGATGAGCCAAAGTCTGCAAAGACAGTCTCGAGGAAGCACGGTGCCGATATGATGGTTGCATCCGAGGCATCTGAGGATTGGAGAGAGCTCTCCAAAGTCGGTGAATCGTACATGTTGGAACCAATTGACCTGAATACGACGTCGAGCGCGAGCTGCGTCATGCCTCTTGTTGAGCGCGAGCCAAGAATGGTGTGTGACTACAGAGCTGATTAGCAGAGTAGGTCAAGATGGGATGCTGAATACAGCTTGAGACTACCTTTCCAGATCCCGTGACGCCCAGGGTGGCCATCAAAGCATCAGTGCCATGTCCACCATGAGGGGCCAGGACACCCTCGACAAGTGAGGCAACTCCTGTGCAATGGAAAACATCGAGCTGAGATGCCTCTTCCTCGAAGACTCTGGTGAAGGCAAATTTCTCTGTTGAGCGCTTGCGGTCGTTGGGAGGATTCAGTGTGATATGAGTTGGGTGCGAGTCCTCGCGAGACTCTTCAACATCGACAAATCTGTCGGACGCAGCTGCGCCAGCTGGAGGCGGTCTCAGGCGCAAATATACCTGAAAGAGGTTTGCGGACGACTTTTGCGGTAATGAGGAATCCATTTTTCGCTCTTTTGTTTATATTCCTTCGGCGTGTATTTGAGAAAATTGACGATGTTTCTGCTCGGGGATACGCGGTTGTCGTATGATTGATACTCGTCGTCGAGGTTGAGCATCTAAAGCTGGGTCATCTAGGGTGCGAATGATGCCGATGGGACAAAGAGATACAATCCTTGTTTACTGCGATGACCGGGCAACGAGATAAGATAAGCGAGGTTGACCTGCCCGATTAGATAAGCCGCGTAAATGGGGACGTGCACTTTGATGCTCCTGGCCCCCTGGCAGGAATCTGATCTCCCCCCCACTAACTTTTTTTTTTGCACTGTGCTCCCCGCTGAGACAAAGTCCCTAGGTAGTGGGGCCCGGCTCCAGGGCAGGCACGTACCGACCTATGTAAGGTAGGCGCCGGGTCCGACCGATGGTGGGAGGAACCTCAAGCTAGGAATTCACAGGTCCAGTTCAACTTCGCATCTCCTTCTGCTCACATGGCTTAGTCGGTAATTATGGCGAGGCACCCTTTCTGGAAGCTATCCGTCGTCAACAGCGGCACTACACAACTTACGGCCCGACTTGTCAGACAATTTTGTGTCTTTGTTCCTGAATGTGGCAGCATTATCCCTCGGTGACTGACTTAGAGTCAGACCATTAAGAGGTGTATGTAGTCACCGCAGGGACGATCATTGACTGGTCAAGCCTAAGGCATGAAATATAGACCAAGTGTTCTCTCACTGCAGTTATTGGTAACTTGGATTGTTGGTGATGGTGTACGTAGTAGGCTTGAGAAGAGCTCTGCCAGCTCTCCTCCCGGAGCTCCACGCCAGGTATATATGCATTCTTACAGGTAATAGCCCCTCGATCAAAGTTTTACTCGGGCTCGTAGCCAAATGTTTGAGGGCTGCACAGGCATCACCCGGCTCGTTAACCCCTCATTTCCCGTCAGTGAGTCATGAACGACAAGAAAGTCAGACATCGCGGACCAGTGCCGTCCAAGGCTGATCCCAATTCCTCCCGCATGACTGGTTGAAAATTTGGACATGAAGCAATGGACCCTTTGGATGAATTGTGGTTGGATTGAGTTGAAAAAACTTACGAACACACTACGGACAGCACCGAACATCCGAGGAGCCTTGGCCCCGCCTAGGCCGGAGCTTGAATGCCTTTTTTTTTTTTTTCTTAAATCTCTTTCGAGGGTTATTGATTGCCAATCTACTGGTTCCAACATCTACCTTAGATCTGGACAACCACTCCGAAGGCGAAGTACGTACCTAAAAAGGCGACACTTCACTTTGTTACTTTTGTTACTCTAGCAAATACGTCGTTTCACAGAGAGGAGTCAGCAAGTGACTCAACAACTCTCAAACAGAGCAACCCAAGCCCAATGACTCTTCTGGATGACTGAAGTTACGGTGTGCTCAAGTGGCTCTTGGTCTTGAGACGTAGACTGATGAGTTGGCCCCTCGATTGCCCCTCGGTGATGCCCCTTGAGGCTTGAACAGACGAACGTGCGAGCCGAGGCGAATCAGGAGACCGCCTACCTAATACGCATGCTGGACGCTGGATGCTTGTGTAGGCAGGTGGTGGGCCATATCCCGAGCTAATACGGATACCTTGTACAGATGCATTGGGTTATGGGAATCTGCAAAGTACAGATAGGGCCAGTAGTGGGGTTACGTGAGAGGAATTTGCTTGGTGCTTGTCAAGACTCAAGAGACAGAAGTCAGGAGTCAGGAGTCAGGAGCTTGACTCTGTGGGGTCCTCAATGCACAATCTGGAGGCCGCAGCTGCGCCTCTCTCCATCTTGGAGTATTAGCCTATGGGTTACTCCCAGTTGACACCTGGACTTGCCGCTGTTCATGGATGAAGCGTCAACGCTGCGTTGCGGTGTACGACGGACGGTGACCACCTCCCTCATCTGCTCTGATCAACCGTCCGGATCAGCAAGACTACGACAAATGGTAACTCTCGATACTGAGAAAGGCCTACGCAAGTACGCAGTACGGATATATGCTCCGTACACCCAAGAAGATGCTCTGCGGGTCAAGAGGGAAGGATTAGATAGTAGGTCTGCCACAATGGAGGAAGGATCAGCTTTTCCCCCCTCCCCCTCGATCTGGACCAGCCTGACGGGTGACGACAGATGGAGGAGTCAAAAATCCATTACGGAGTATGTGCCTGGAAGAAGAGCTTGGAACAGACGGGAGAGTGAGGTGGCACAGGTCGAGGGAGGGGCAGAAATGGTTTGATGAGGTCGACGTTGCTGCCACGGTTGCGTGCTGTGCTGTGCGTGCTGCCGCCTGCCAAAGGCACCTACCAGGTTCGAGGCGAAGAGGGGCGCGGTTGACTTGCAGACTTGCAGTTGCTAGCCTTTCCACACAGGGTCCCTTCCTCCACAGTTTACTGATTCTATCCACTGAATGACGCCGTATCTCCAGCGGATTCTCAGCGCCTGCAGGGCAATTGTAGGAGCGCCAGGGGGGAACAGACCGCGAAAAGGCGGTGACGGCGTGCCGGATGTGGGATAGCGCCGTCTCGCTACCCACTCTTAGCGAGCTAGACAATGGCAGCTGTGGGCAGGCACACAGGGCCGCAGATTCCCACACCTTGAGACCCCACCAAAACGGGGGACTTTCAACTTGGAGAAGGAGGCACGGAGGAAAAAGTTTGGGCGACAAACGGCAACAGCCAGTGGGGTACGTATCCCACACTACGTACCTACAGCGTAGCAGCCCACCAAAAAAAAAAAAAAAAGTTCGATTGGGTGCTCCACACCAAAGGACGGGGCGACTGGGGGAGCCATATTATTTTCGGAATCCCGGTGCCTCTCTTCCTCTTCCCTCTCTTTTTCCTCTCTCTCCCATCTCAACCATCAAAACCAAATTCAACCCCACGAGACAACGAAGTCGCCCTATAACCTTGAAAAGGATCTAGAAACAAACACACACTTCGTCGAGAATCATGTCCGCCGCTTTCGCTGAGCTGTAAACGCCCACTGCGGAGGTGCCCCTGCGCAGGCACCTCTGCAGTCCAGCAGCCCATCGAGACATTCAATCCATTCTGTTTCCCGACGAAGTTCAAACAGGCTTTCACTGTCCAGAGCCCTCATTGAGAGGACCGCTCTGGCCCATTGACGGAAGTCTGCATCGCATTTCACTAGAATCGATCAACAAGCCCACTATTCACCGGGCTACGAGAAGCCTATCCGCTTGAAGAAAATATCTTCACCTCCACCTCACCTAATCCGACTACCACGACCCCTCCCTCTATCCGACCCAAATACAAGACACGATAATCCAGTCGCCCTAGACCTACAAACAAGGCTCTTCAAGAGAGCAAATTACATACAATACACAACTATACACATTGTTAGGCATTCACACGGCATTCGTTAGCGCCAGTAATCCAGACAAACTCTCACCCCTCCGAGTACTACCATATTGGGTTTCAACCCCTGCCTAACCACCACCAACCATGTCACGCAACGTTCGCAACAAGGCTTCCTCGGCCTCGAGGAAAGCCGCCAAGCGTCGCGACTCTATTACTTCTTCTTCCTCCTTTGACCTGTCTGACGAAGGAGGATATTCCGCTGTCGAAGATATCAGTGATTCTTCTGACGATGACGAGGAAGATGTCGACGCGGCCGAGGAGGAACACATTCTCCACGAGGTGCTACCTGCCCCCAGCATCCCGGTTCCTCCCCGGCCGCCTATTATCCAAGAAGAAGAGGATGATGACGATGATGATGATGATGATGACGACGACGAAGAAAATGATGAAGAGGAAGAGCAGGAGCAAGAAGACGAAGACGATGGCGCAGCAGACATCGAGGATGCCGCCAGTTGGGATGGCATCATGTCAGAGGTTGACGAAAGTGCTGCTTCTGATCACCACCACCGTCCTGCGGAGCGCCACGTGCGTTTTGACGTCCCCTCGAGTGATTCCGACTCCACCGATACGGAGGATGATCATGCCGATTTCTTCCCCGACATCTTTGTCGATCAGAGCTCTCTCGATCCGGCCTTCCGTCGCGAGATTGAAAAGGATGATGAAAACGACGAGTCTGAAAACTCAAATTCATTCTGGGACTACCATGGCGATTATCATGGAGCCTATGGGTATGCTCCTGACGCAGACTCGGACGTCGAGGCTGTTGTTCAGGAACTCGGCGATGATGATACCCCGATTGCTACTCCCATGACCACTGGCGAGCTCTCTGAGATGCCCACTCCGGTCGCAGCGCTTGAGGAAACCCAAGAGCTAGACGGCTATGAGAGTGAGTTTGCACCTTGTGACGAGAATCATGAGAAACCGTGATTGCTAACTCGCCCAATTAGCTGATGGTGATACCACTGAAGAAGATGAGCCGGAGCCAGTTGTCCGCCGCAAGATTAAGCGTCCCGAACCCTCCGCGGATCAGTGGGATGATTCCGATACGGATCATCCGGTCAAGGGCCACCGTGGACAGCCGCGTGTCGGCCGCTTTAACCTCGACAACTCGGAGCGGAAGCCTATTGCTGTTGTGAACCCCATCTCACGAAAGATGATGATCTTCACTCCCCATCGTCGCCGTCAACTTGATCTGTCACCCGAACAGTTCAACTTCCAATACCTGGCCCCCATTGATGAGAACCAACCATCTCCCATGATGAGCAGCTCTGCCCAGATTATGATGAGTGCAATGTTCTCGTCCAATACCTTTGGTGACTACCTCAACACTCAGGCCATGGGACCTACCGAGGCCTTCTTCCCCTTCCAGTCTGAACCCAACACTGCCGATGAGAGCTCGGATGTTGGATTCGATGAGGAGGAGGATGACGAGGTTGAAAAGTCTCTCAACATCAGCGACTTCATCGAGTTCGATGAGGGCCGGTCCTCTGCCGATGAAGACGAGGACAACCAGTGGGACACCGATCCCCTGAACTCTACTCCTGCCCGGCCGCGTACCGCTTCAAGCGACGTCGACCTCCACTCCCACATCAATGCCACCAACGTGGGAGCATTCCGTCGCGACCAGATCAACCAACGTCTCATCTTGAGCGACAAGGCCACACAAGACTCCCTCGCCCTGAGCAGTCCTTATAACTACACTGCTCTGCGTGGTCTCAAGTCAGATCGCTTCGAAACCGCCGCCGTTCCCTTGACGCCCCTTCGACGATCCAAGAAGCAGATGCGTGACGCAGCGCGCAGTCCTTTAGAGTCCATGTCGCAAAAACGCAAGGCATCCAGTGAGATGCCCATGGGCCACAAGCGCCATCGCAGCATCTCGGATGTCAACTTGCTACACATCTAGCCGATGCCGTAGCGTTTGACTCATCCGGCATGTTAATGCGACAAAAAACGGTTGAGGATGGCGTGGCAAGGTGCCCTCAAGGAATGGGCACCTGCCATCCCTGGCCTCACACACATTGGCTATCGTTGCCCTTTCTGTTTTCTTATGTTACACATTCTTACACTGCCCGTCGAATCGACGGGAATGACGGTGGACAAAAGCGCAAAAGTTATGGACACTGAAAGCAAGTGTCCGAAGAGCGGACAATGTCAGCCCTATACTACAACCGACCAATCCTCATTGGTGGGAAGAATCTCCCTGTCACGGTCTGAGGCATCTGACAGCAGCCTGTTTCCTAGTTTCGTATCAATGAAAATCATGATATCCTACCTTGTGTGTCGTTACTATATGTTCATGTTGCATTACCCATCCAATCCTGTGACGATATATTGGTTCACGCTTGGGGGCTGTACCGATGGGCGAGAAAGACTCAACATTGGTGTTTGCTCTGCGTGAAGAAATGTCAAAAGACACCAAGTATGTACAAGAAGGAGTTCATCATCCAGTCGGGTCTAGCCCGTCCCGACCTTGCACCGTTCGTTCCTCATTATAGATACCCCCTCCAATCCCCTCGATCATAAGTATTCCAGCCGGCCGATGCATTGACTCAGCTGTAAGTGTCAATGGCATTGTTGAACGCCGTATCAATCGGGGCAATCAGCGTCTTAGCGAAGGCCTGCAACGCCTCGGGGACCTTCTCAATGACAGCCGCACTGAACTTGTCCGTGGCGCTCTGCTCCGACTTGAGGTTGAGCAGGATGACCGGGCTCAGCAGGAGCTTGTCAAATTTGGGTTTCGCGTCGACGACGGCGGTGAGCGTGGTCTGCACGCCGCCCGATAGCTTCTGCGTCGCCTGCGCCACCCCGATGGCCTCGAGGGCGCTGAGCGGCTCCGAGTCCTCGGCGACCTTTGTGGCCTCGTTGATCTTGATGAGGAGCTTGGTGGAGTCGATGATGATGGGGAGCGTGCCGAAGAGGCCACCGTCCCAGGACGACACGGTGTCGCCCAGCTCCGTGTTCTGGGCCGCGATCTCGTCCATGGCGGCCACGATGGCGGCGCCGTCGGCGAGGACTGAGGTGGCGAAGAGGCCGAGGAGGGAGAACTTGAGAAGCATGTTGTCTGTTGTTGAGGTCTCTGTGGACTAACACAAACGAGAGCTTGGCTTGAGTAGTATAGGGAGATATATTGATCTGAATCTGGATCTGGGGCTGCCGCTTGACCAAGACACCATCCTTAATATCGCGACCTCCATCAGCTCTTTATACTCATTGCTCGTACGATTCCAGAACATCATCGTTGACCTCGTCACATTAACTACATTTTAGCTTGCATGTTGGCTCATGTTCCTCCGCCTATCACACCTATTCAACTTCTAGCGACCTTCCATCAAGGTCATATTCCCCCGCAAACACCATCGGTCAAGGACACTCAATTACCACATCAAGACATAGGCGACGTAGGATCGCGTCGTCACAATCCTGGAAATCAGAAAGCTTCACATGCCCCCTCGGCCGAGAAACACCAACTTACGCAACGTGCTCAGCTCCCCCTCCAAGAACAACAAACACCCATCCCGCGCCGTCCCCATCACGAACACATGCTTAGCCAGCAGTTCACGACACCTCCAAGCCGAGGAGCGCAGGGATCTTACCCCAGATTCCGGCCTTCCTACCCCCTGAACGCCCCCGCTGATCTGCCCTCTTTCCCCTCATGCAAGCCTTGCAAGGTGCCTGCCGATGTGACTTGCCCGACACAAGAGTAGGTGCGCAAATGCCCGCCATTGGACGGCGTAAACACAGTCCGGCTCCGGCATTGGCCTTTTCTTCGCGACTCGGGGCGGCTGGCTGACTGTGAGGGCGGCCAGACGTCATGGTTGGTGCGAGTTGGCGGGCTTTTAGCCTTTTTGGACCTGAGCCAATGGTTCCTCCGAGCTTTTACTTCGTCTAATGAGGCGATTAACATTGGAGGATGCGATGGCAGGTTTGTCATTTCCTTCGGTTCTGACGAAATGTGTGAAGGTGACTGAGATTCGGGTGGCTTAATATGGCAGCCTACATACACTTTTGGGACTTTGTCACACCTATTCGCAAAGTCTAAAGACAATATCCCTTGAGATGGATTGTCAATTACCTCACCAACTCCCTCCTATCTTTGAAACTGCAGTCTCTCTCAAATTTCGTGACCTTGGAGTTCTACATCTACTGTGCAATTGGGTCTATGTTTTTGGGCATACTCCAAGTCAGACAGACCCTTAAGTAATGCCGAATTCGCCGTTGCGTGTCTACCACTTTCACGCCTCAGTTGTTGCCCAACGTCCAGCCAGACAGGCACAAGAGATCATAGGAATGAGCTCTTTCTGAGTGATGATGAAGTGCCAATACCAAGTCTAATTCCAAAAAGGCTGCCGGTTACCGGAACGAGGCAGCAGGGGCGTCATTGAGCTGTCAGTCACACCTGATGAGAATAGTCCGAGGTACCTGCCGTCAACACATGCCCCAAAAGATTGATGGTAAGTAAGTAATAAGAAAGACACCAGATAGTCATGAAATCAATCCCATGTTACCCCTCCCAGAAAAGACGCAGAGATCAAAGCCGCACTCTAGGATCCAATGCGCCTATTCACCACATAGTTCTCCATCTTCCGCAAGACCAATTGAGCCAGGATGTGTGTACATAATAAGCAGCTGCCATCCGGTAACCGTCGCTATTCACGCCACAAGACCCACTGATTCACAGTCAAAACAAGCAAGTTTAGCCACCCTGACTCTCCCAAATCTCATTTAAAATGATCACCATTGCCTGTCAAAAGAAGATGGACATTTCCCATGCGAAACAAAAATCGACTCGACCGAGCTGGGACTCGAACCCAGAACCTTTGCCACCGGAAAGCAACGCGCTGCCATTGCGCCACCCGGCCGTATCCTTTGATTTCCGATGAAAGCCGAGGTTGGTTGACTACTCAAGGAGCCTCGCGCAAAAGGAGCAAGAGCTTTCTCAACCTCTCCGCCGGCGATGCGTGAGTTAGAAGCCCTTGCTGCTTTGACGACAGCCTCTGGTGTCTAAGCGGTATAGTCTTGAAGTCTTGGTGAAGCGGGCATGAGGGATGACGGATGGCGGATGGCGGATGGCGGATGCTTGAAGTTGCCGGTGGCAGTAAATATCACAAACACGCCAGTCGATTCGACAGGTCTTGCCAAAAGTCTATGCAGATTGCTGTTCTGGTCTAAGATGCTCTATCCATAAGACGCACAAGCATGTGTGTGATCAGCGCAGCCGGTGCCTCGACATGTTCGAAGCTCTTGGGGTATCTAATACAAGCAAGCCATCCTCCACGATTCACCCAATCCCCAAAAGACAAGACATTGCGCGACTGAGTATGCTCACTCATCATCGTCATTGAGACCAAAATCGTCGTCGTCGTCGTCGTCTTCACCCATCCCATGATCGTCCTCATCGTACATGTGGGATTCGTCGCCCATGTCATCGTAGTCATCCCCACCACCATACTCGTCGTCTTGGTGCTCATGACCCCCGTTGCCATCAATGGGCTCGATTTCTTCTTCTTCTTCTTCGTCGTAGTGGTCGTCCACGACACTGGGCGCCTTGCTCGTAGGACGGCTCGCAGCTTCACTCTCAGGCCGGGACCCAGGGTCACCTTGACCAGCGACGTCAAACATCTGCCGGATAGCCTCGTAGTTGATGCGCTTCGAAAAACCACGCTCCTTCATGACATTAACGGCAGCCTCGCCAGGTGTGCTGGCAGGTGTCGTTTGGCCTTCGCCAATACGAGGGCGCTTCTTCCGCTTGCGATCCTTCTTAGGCTTCTTCTCCTCCAGCTTCTTGCGGAACAGACGCTCCTGTGATGCGCGTAGCCAGTCTTTGTTTTCATTGACCCACAGAAGTTCCTTGATCTTGATTTCATCAGGGGTCAACATGCAGTTTGCAACTTCAGGATCATCGGCGAACTCGTCTTCGCCAACCTCGGGCGCCATTGAGACAGCCTTATCTGGTTGCTGCTGGAGGGCCCAGATCGAGTGGATACGAGCTCGTTGCTCGGCGTTGCTGAAAGCTTTTGCGTGCTCGTAGGTCTCGGGATCATTCATAATTTCCGAGATCTGATCTTCCATCTCGGCCTCATCTTCCTCCCACTCTTCGTTGATTGGCAACGACGGTTTTGATTGCCGCGTCTTTTCACTACCAGTATCCGTCTGTGATGACTCTTCGTTTTCCTTCTCCGCGTCGCCAAATTCTTGAGCCAGGCCCTCAAGATGTTGGGTGCTGTTAGCATCCCTTAAAGCCGGCTCGTTGACGGCAATCTTCGACGGGAGAGGGGGGATAATGTAGCCGTCCTTATCTCGACGATACTCAATGGTCGGCGCTGCAGACAAATCAGGCGGTGGCAGAGAGGGCGCAGGTGTCGTTCTGTTGTTACCACCGTCGTCTGTGATAGTTCGCTTCCGCTTTTTGCCAAGCTCTTCCTGCTGCGCTTGCCAAGCCTCGGTGTTCCGGTAGAAAGACGGGGGGTCGTGAGAGCTAGAGCCGAAATCTTGAGACAAGAAGTCTTCTACCGTCATTTTACTGGTCTCCGTCACGTTGAACTCCTCGAGACGTTCCTGGATGGTGTGGTTCGTGACCTTGACAATATAAACAACTTCTCGAACGGTTCGCCGGAAGTTGTGCATCCGAGCAGCCATCAGAAGACACGCTCCACAGATACCAGACGGACGACGGCCCATGACGATCCAATCTTGCTTCATGCGACGGACAAGGCGGACAGCATCTTCGGCGACTCGATTGGTCATATGCTTGAATTCGAGCTTGGAGGCGAATCGGTAGATAATGTCCTCAGGGAAGACCGGAGACTCTCCGCTTGGGAAGAGGCAAAGAGTCTTAGTCAACGCCTTGAAGGTTCTTCCTAATACAAACACGTTGACCTGGATGATGTCGCCAATATCGATGAGCATGACGCGACACGGCCTTTCCATTCTGCATGCAGCGTAGAGGCATACAGCCGCGACGGTGATGATCTTTCGACCCTGTGTAAAACCTGACTGGGAGGCAAGCTTGAAACACTGCACAGCGGTGTTGACAGTGTTATCGCTGAGATTGAGGCGCTGAGCATAACCCTGCATCAGGGCGCGAGCCTCGCGAATGGTCTTCTCTCTGTCGTCGGAGCCACCGACGCGGCGAAAGGCCGGGCCCATGCTCCTCACACCAGCTTGGTCGGCGGCGATATAGCTTCCCTGTACCATGGCGGCACCGGAAGAGGTCTCGCCAAACTGAACTTCGGCAACAATGTTGCTGTCATCGGCGACACGACCGCAGGTTTGACAGATGCCGTCGACGACATTGGGCTTGACACAGGCCTTGTTCGGACATTGCGGGCGGTTCGAGATGGCGACTGTAGGGGGTCTTGCTCGGTTCTGTTGTGCCTGAGCAGCAGCGCTGGCGGCGGCGGCGGCGGCGGCACTAGCTTGCTGGCGTTCGGCTTGCTCGCGGATGGCTCGAATGCGGTTCGGTGGTTGGAAAGGCTTCGACTTGGTCGCCGGCTTTTGGGACTTCTTGGTGGGTGTTAGGAAGGAGGACATTGTTTCGACACTGGCGCCTTGCGAAGGCGGAGGCGACTCGCTGGGGTATCGGGAGGCCTAGGAGAATTTTGTCGAGAACGGAAGAGTTGTTTGCAGCATGAGAGCGCGGAATATGTGGATTGCGAAGTTGCGAATGGCCTCGTGAACGTCCCCTTTCCTCCAGCACCAGGCTACAGAGGTTGCCAGTCTGCTTCGCCTTCGCACCTCAGACGACGTAGATAAAAGCAATGGTTTGTGCAGGCGTGGCTTAGTGCGAGGTCGTCGACGCGTTCGGGTATGTGGGCAGTAGTGATACGATGGGCGAATAGAGTGTAAGTGAATTGAAGACGGAGTCTGCTATGGATTGTCTGCAGAGGGATACTGGTGGTCGGCGGAATGAGGTGAAGAATGGGAAATTTTGTGGGGTTGGCGACGAGATGGTCGAGCGGGGGAAGGTGCACGTTTGTGAGATGGAAGGCAGGTGCGCAGTCAGTGGTGGGATATAGGCATTTGCTGAGTCAATCTCCATTACCTTCCATAAAAGGGAATATCCACTTTTGTTACCTGTTGTTCCAGAGCTGCTGGTTCGAATCTGCGTCCGTCTTCACAACTATTTCAACAACGCACTGGAGATATTTCCAGCCACATCACATCAATACCGCCTCGCTGATGTGGCTGTCAATGTTCTCTGTCCCTCTGACTGAACGTTGCCTGTTACCGACTTGAAGACCCTGATCAGTAGAACTAACCTTGCTGGAACTACTTCCCAACTGGGCAGTATTCCCAGCAGGTACGGATACATTAGGTTGCATACCGGCGGAGACTCCGCCGATAACCGGCGCCAGCCAATCCTTCAAGCTCTCCCACCTGCGGGCCGAGTCACTTCTGTTTTGCCCCGCGTCCTGAGGGGATCGCGGGGCAACTTGATCAGGGACATGGAGGGTCAAGCGAAAATTCCGTCGACAATTGTCCTGATCATGAGGCCTCTTTGGATTCATAAGCATCCTAAGTGGGAATGAAGATTCACGTAGCTTCTCTTTTCAGGTTTGTAGCGCTACAAACTGATACTCCTCACCATGTTTCTTCGTGTTACTGGCCCTGATGAAAAGCCCGGAAACCCAACTGCGCTTTAAGTACTGTGAAATCGGTTTCGGTATGGGCGGCTCATCGGCCCATTGCACCGTCACAACGACACAAGGTGAAGAGACCCTGCATGACACCTTAGATCGGCAAACAACCTACAAGTATGAATACTTCGTGTTGCTTACTGCGGGGCAAGCGCGTGAAGTCACCAGGTAGGTATCTTACTTGGTAACTCCCACACCATCTGCATTGAAGTGTCCGGTGCAGAAACAGCCGCAATACCACTCTCGCTCAAGCCTATTTATACCTCCAAGCGCCCATCACTATTCTATACCTCATTTTCTCAACTGCAGTAGATCCACGCAATTTATACACATTAACTCTCTTTATTGTTGGCGAGTACAACACAATCAAGATACCCTAATCTAGTCAACCATGTCTTCCTTTACCCTTTCCGCTGCACCCAACACAGACGTATGGAAGAAGCCGCCTACTCACAACGTCTACGATGGTAACTTCAACTCACTCCTCACATATGACGCAAATTAACAAACCCAGCTCCCACAAAGACGGTTCCGGCCAAGCCCCTAAGCCAATTCAAGTCCGCCAAAATCACATTCACCGCAGACTGGACCGAACAGTACGACCAAGCAGGCCTCATCGTCACCTTTGACTCTAACTCTGGCCGCGAGAAGAGATGGATCAAGACTGGCTTGGAGTACTACCAAGGCACGCCACAGCTCAGCACCGTCGCCTGCGACCGCTGGGCCGACTGGAGCATTACCCCTCTCGCCGCCTTTGAGGACACCGAGAGCATTACTGTGCTCATCGAGCAGGAGCGCGACTTCATGGGCCCGAGCTTCTGGGTGTACTACGTGAAGCAGGACGGTACCAAGGTGCCGCTGCGTGAGATTTGCTGGGTTTTTGGAGACGATGACTGCACTGGCAAGGACTGGAATCTGACTGTTGGCGCTCTGGTTGCTCGGCCTGCCAAAGATGCCAAGAGCGATCTTGAGGTTCAGTTCAAGGATTTTGACGTGCAGTGGTCTGAGTGAGCGTTGGATAGGATAGCTCAATACCCTCCCAGCCTAAACATGAATACAAAGAATGCATCTATGACAACTTCGGTGCTCAAAAACGGTACAATGCACATTTTAAAAGATGCAATGGTCACAGGCAACCGTAGTTGCGATTACAGATTATTTAATTAAGTCTAGTATGGCATGGCCCAGCGTCATGAACATTGTACTCCATTGCTCGATGGAATTCAGCCCCTTAATTGCAATATTTGGGTATCATCCGTTTTTCATACCAGGTATTCAAGGTCCTCCTCTGCTCTCCTCTAACAGTGCTCGATCAAGATCGGCTTCCGGGGCCGTAGTACGTCCCGTCCAGGCCTGTTTCGGCTACCCTCTCAGTTGTATCAGCATTGGCCCCTGTCATCTGCCCTTTGTCATGCTGCGGTTGAAAAGAAGATTGCTGCGGCGAGTACGGGTAGGGCTGGTATGAACCTGCAGGCTGCATCGGCGGCGGCCCATTAATAGGCACCATATAAACGGGAGGAGGGCGAGCATTGCGCTGCTTGCATTCAATACAGGCGCGGACGAAGAGGGTGAAATTGTCGATACTATGAAGTGTTAGCGATCATCCCGAGGCTTTTTGAAACACTCATATCGAGTACTGACAACAAGAGGGCAGTGAACGCCATTACAGTATCCTGCATAGAGGTGACCTGGCCACCACTCAATACCCACGACCGCGGACCATCGCGGAGGATGATGTTTGCAATCTCCCATCCCGTGGCCACCATGAAGACGAGCCAGAAGAGCAAGTGCATTCCGACGTGAGCACCGGGGTGGATTCCACGCCTCCCGCCTCTTGCGCAGATGGTGATGAGTTCAGAGGTTTCCCAACACACAAGAGCGGCTGCCTACAAGCGAGTTAGATATCACATGTTCCCAATTTCAACCGCTATGCTAGGAGCACACTGCTTACAGGGAATCCACTGAATACAAGATAGAATGAACTTGAAAATGAGTAAAATATGAGAGAGAGCGAGATGCCGAGGACGATGGCGCTGAACGCAATATTGAAGCCGCGAATGACAACCTTGGCTCGGTGCCATTTTGCGTTAAATGGGATTCCTCGAGGAGCTTGTTGCGCGTATGGCACGTAGCCTTCGAAGCCATCAGGCGGTGCGTACTGCGACTGTGGTGCGTACTGGGTTGAAGCCATGATGAATTTGGTGGCTTAGTGAGCGTCTTACACACCTCGACAGCGACTTTACAATACGAGAGTCCACGATTCTGGTGTAGTCCGAACCGCAAAATGAACGACAACGAAACCGATGGCGCTTTCAACATGAACCAAAAAGGAGCAAGAGACACAGGCGTTGGTTCAAATTTTCGGCACCGGAATTTTGGCTCATTTTATCGCACGACTGTGCCGCTCTTCTAACGGTTTGGTGCATGATACAGGCACCGACGCGGTAACAATCGCGTCCCAAAAAGGACGGTGCCCCTGGCTAGAACCAGTTGGCGGCGGAGATCAGGGTCTTGCCATTGGACCACAATTTTGGCTCATATGGGCCTTGAGCAGAACCCATGTCAGCTGTGCCGCTGGCTGCCTAGACACCAAGAAATCCCGGTTCGTGCCACAAGAGCTGAAGATGCACTACGATCGCGAGATCGAGGGTATGACGGTCCTCGAGGGAACGAGAGACATATTGGGTCTAACGCCTGGACCACGGTAATTGCCGCGCTGGAGGTTTTTCCACTGAAGACCTGACAATATGATTCTCTCATCTCTGTAAACTCCAGCGCCGGTTGTCAGCTGTATAATGGTAATTGCTCCGGATGTCTGTCTTAGTTCACAGAAGCGCAGCGGTGGCTGGCAAAAGCCCCGCCAAATGTTAGGTACGTGACCGAGGCCCCCTCGGTCATCGAAATCAATCAATCTAAGTATCACCGTCACGGCTACCCAAAAACCGCGAATGTGCTGTTTCTCCAATCTTGTTGGTCTCTGCAGCGACTTTCGCGATTGTGGCGCTCGATGGCTCCTGGCTGGTTTCCAATATAGGTATCAATTTTTGGCCACAATGACGAGTCTACTCCCTCTGCAGCACCACTACCAAGCCCATTATTCCCAGCATTGCCGTCTTCAACCACGGGTATTCTGAAAGGAGGATCGTAACGTAGCCGACGAAGGGGATGTATGCGACAACGCTGCCGATGATATCCTTGCGCACGAGGTAGTCCTGGTCCTTGGCATACAGCTCTGCTTTGAGTCAGTCTTTAGTCGCGGAGGGCTCTTGGAGGTCCACGAACCAGTGTCATCGGAGTTGTTGTTGTCGCCCTTGGTAAGAAGCTTCGCTTCCGGTCTGCGACGAGCCTCTCGGTCAGCAAGGAAGGCAATGGGAGACAGAGTGTAGGAGGAGCTTACCCAGAGCCGAATCGTCGAACCACTCTGTGGACAATGGGAATGTTCTTGCCCTTGACCTCGTAGACAACGATCTCGCCAACGTCGGTTTCCTGGATCAGGTTGCGGTTCCACAGGAAAAGGAGATCGCCTCTCTGAAAGGCAGGCTCCATGGAACCACTGAGGACGACAACAATCGGACTGGGGGAATCGGAAATCACGGAAAGGCCCTTCCACATCTGCCACTGGGGTTAGCAAGAGCTTATTTGGGTAGGACAGCTGTGCACACCATGAAGGCAGTCGAGAGGATCAGCGCAAAGTTGAGCAGTTGCGACGCCGCCTGGCGCGGGTTTCCGAGACTCGACAACATGTTTGCAGCAGTTCTGACAAGTGCAGGGGGTGTTGCGATTAGACTCGTCGGTGGTGGCAGAAGGTCTTGGGTCGTGAAGTTCGGTTTGGAGTTGAGTTCTGGCCAGCAACGCACCTTCCTCGAAGCTGGAAGCAAGAGCAAGAGCACAGGCCAGCTGTTTTGCAGACGTGGAACGTGTCAATGGAGATCCAGAGGTACGTACTCTGCTTATCTTATCGTTTCTCACCAACGGTCGGCTCAAGACGGAAGTGGTGCACAGACCACCGTTTATTCTCCTTCAGCTTGGAGCTCTCTGGTCCAGTGATCCTGCCTCATCTAACATCCCCAAGCTGCAAGCTGCACCCTCTCCGCAGGTAGAACCACAGAAGTCATGGCACATAAAGTATTCCTGCAGCTTAAGCATCAATTGGGTTTAATGTCCATCATAACAAGCAGTGAATACCAGTCCTCTTGCAGGAATATGCTACAAGTCAAACACAATATGCTTCCACTCAACAAAGGATCAGGATATTCGCAATTCAAGTAAACTATAAAAATTCATCAAAACCCGTCGTGGATTTTCCAATATCGAGTCACAGCACTTGTCTCTTTGCCTGATCTCAATGGCTCCCTTGGTTCCTACCACAAGTGGCACACCAAATGTCTTCTTTCCTCATTGACAGCCGATGCTGCCTGCTACCTGCCTTCCTCAATTTGGACTTCACAGATCACTCACTTCCTTCCGCCATTAGGGATAAAGAGCCAAGCACATATGTCCGACATGACTTCCTTCTTTGGATGTAATAGCCAGCAACGGCAGTCGCAGCTTCACCAACAGGTGGAAGGCAGCAACTCCCTTCTGAAATATTCCACATGTCTCTGTCCTACGTTCTCCCATCGCATCCCCCGCTCCTCGACCTGACATCCCTCTCTCAGTCTTTTCTTCGATCTCTGCCTGGTGTTTGCCAACAAGCCGACAGACGTCTTCTGTGTACCAAGCATTATCAGGACGCCCGAAGCATCATCTCTCCCAGATTCCAAACTTCGACAGCCTCTCTTCAGTATCCTGACTAGACTCCGCTAGAAGCCATCGTGATGGACGCCTCCGTCACGACTCCGTTGCTCCACGGGCAATCAGAGTTCCATGATGGACATGGCCTGCCCACGCCCGCATCCTATGGCCAGGTTCAAGACCATGTACGATCCATTGTCGATTATTAGGCATCTTCACGGCTTCAATTAACCTATCTTTCTTAGCCTGCGTTTCTCAGAGCATGCCATTCACCCTGGCGGTCCTTCTCTCAGAACCACTTGTGCTGGGTTCGAGGTGGTATCGTTGCCTACCTGACAGGAGTCGGAGCTACGGTTCTTGACTACAAGCTGCGAAAAGAAGAGTCTCCCTACTCTGACTGGCGAGTGGTCTTTGACTTCTCCGTCGTCACCTATTCTCTGCTCCTGGCCTACCATGCGGTCGTACTGGTATGCCAATTCAAAGCATAGGTAGTCTCCGTGGCGGCTTGTTGCTGACCCCGATCATTAATTCTAGGGCTGGACCTATACTCATCTCTATCATCCACATATCGAGGAGATCAGCACTGGCTGGGAGTACTGGGCATTGAGAACCCTGTCATTGCCTTACGACATGGCCAGTCTTCGCAAGCAGTTCTACTTCACCCTGTTCTACACCATCACAACTGTTTTTACCTTCATGAACACAGTCATCTACTGGTTTGTCACCTTGGAGCACGACGACAATAACACGGGAGAGCCACCCAAGCCTCAGCCATCTGGAGGCTCCGCCATGGCCAACATGATCGGGGACTCTTTTGCATCCGAATGGTCCAGCTTGGCAGACTCACACAAGAATGGGCCACATGAACCTTGTAAGTCATGACGTCTAGTTGACGTTGTCTTGGTCTAACGCCGCAATGTCAGTCACGGAGATATTCGGAAAGGGCTGGTACAAAGCCTTTGTCATCATCAACCTCTTCGGAATCACATCAGTCGTCTCTCTCATTGAGATCTTCTGGCTCAACAGCATTAAGCGCCCCTTTGTGAGTTGCCCTGTACCTGAGGCAAGAAACATACACTGACACGACTGAAACGGGCAGGGCGTTGGCGCACACACGTTGGGCGTTATCTTCTTCGCGGGACTCTATCTCGGTTGGGCAGCCATCGGCAAAGTCGAGACTGGCGCCGATGCCTTTTACTGGCTGAACGAGAAGAATGTCGGATCCCGTGAGGCCGTGGTGGCATCGTCAATTGGATTCGTAATCCTTGCTCCCATCAGTGGGTTCTCTCTGGTACCTGGTGACTTTGACCAAAATGATACTGACTTGTTGACTAGTGTACGCATTCATGTACGGTCTCGTTGGTATGCGCGAGAACATGGCCCGAGCTGCCCATACGAGACGGGTTGCCGCCGCTGCCGCGGTGGCGGGCCACTGAGGGACTTTCGGTCCAGACGGGTCTTGTCGGAGATGAACGGGGCAGGCGTCGGGCGGTGAGCACGGCGGTGGTGGCCGGTTCCATCGGGCTTGGCCATGCGTCGTTGATAGGTACAGTGGACGGATGCCTCAGATTGTAGGATTGATAAGGCATGCATCGGGCTGGACTCGAGGATGGTGTAATGTACCCCCTTCGAGGCGGTGGAGGGCAAGATGCCAGGGAGGGTGAACATACGATTACCAAAATAACCTAGAGCATTATGACTTCCAACACGCAACTCCTAGATTTCCAGGGGCCGAGGCACTGTCTGACGAATGAATTGTGATTGCTGGGAACTTGGAAGGGGAATCCACGACTAAGGTTGGCAGGTAATGGTATCATGGGCGTTGGCGGGACGGGACGCGAGGGGAAGACCGATGGATGGATCATGGAGCTGGGGCAAGGAGCGGTGTTGAGGCGGTGATGCAGGTCACTGGGCTTGCCGACGATGAAGACAGGCGGAGAGCAGGGATTGGGGGAGACAAGCGAGCGGGACGGGGTCGTGGTGGCTCTCGATGATTGGCGGCGGTGATTTTGTGCCTGAATCTGCCCGACTAGCGGCAAACGCCAATCTCGAAGAGGGACGCAAAGTCGACGATGTGATTTTGTCCGAGGAGGAGGAAGTGGGAGGGGGGAGCAAGAGGAGAGGTTTTGTTGCAAGGGTTCGTGGATCGATCCATGGACCAAAGAGACCAATGCTGGGATATTGGGCTGAGAAGGAGGAGGGGTTGAGAGTCGAGACGAGTCGAGCCAGGATTCTAGAAGTTGAGTCCGAAGCAACGGCACGACTGGCCTGGCAGCTCAGAACTGACCAAGGTAGGTAGGTGACTGATTATGGAAAAGAGTTGTCGTTCATGCGGCTTTGAGCGAGTTTGGATGGGTTCAGAGTGGTTTGGATGAAATAAAGTTAGGTTGTGGCTAGTGAGACAGTGAGGTCTGAATGCGTTCTCGACGGCGGTACTGACACCAATTGTGAAGCAGTCTGGGAAAAGAAGGTAGATGCTGGCGAGCTCTCAGTCGTGGAAAGGCAGTGAACTGTAGGGAGGAACTGCGTGGTAAGGCACCTACACGCAAGTTCAGGTCTCCAAGTATTGCAGAGAGCATGAGGCTCTATCCAATCCCGCGTGGCAGGGCGGAAGCTTGGGCGATCCGGGGGAGGCGGCGATGAGGGGAGAGGTGCAGAGGTGCAGAGGGTGCAGCATCTCGAGCAGTCCCGATCCTGCGAGGATAGAGTAGATGGCAACCATGGCAACCGTGGGCGGCATGTCCAGACGACGAACTCACCAACCGGAAGGGTAGACGTCGAGCCGCCAGTGAGTTGGCAGCTTGGCCGAATCAGTCGGATACCTTATCGATCACGGAATCTAGGTTGTTGGGCACTTTGAGGGCATCGGTGCTCATGACCCGGGCAACGAGCCAATGATAGTGCCAAGGGGTCGTCGACCGCCTTCTCGCGACTTCTTTTGGTGTCCATGAGGGATCCATGAGGTAGGTATCGTTTGACTCCTGAGATGATATCCTGAGGTGTCGAGTCTGAAAGAGGGAAATGAGAAGAACCACAAAGGACTCGCGCAACTGAGGGAGCCCCGCGTTGCGACGCCCTCACGTGCGGTCCTGACGACAGCGCATGCGAGGACGGTGAGGTGTCTACGGATGAGGTTTCTTGGGCCGCCATTCCCGACTTTGGAACCTTCCGATTGTCTCTTGGCGGATTCGGATAAAGGAACAAGAGATACAAGAAGGATGTACCTAAGCCAAGCCCAATTGAGAACATGAGGTGGAAAGTACATGCCCTGAGGTACCTCCTCCAGATCCAGTCTGCCAACGCACCGGGAGGCCCGTTCCCACTCTCGGGGGGGTCGGAGAAGGCACGGAGGGGAGGGGGGGTTTCTGGTCTGGGCCCAGGGCCGATGGCCGGTGACCGTTTTGTTCCAGGGAGCCTCCACAAGTACCGGCGCGTGTTATCGCAAGGTACTTCTGGCACACGCATGGTCATACCCTTAGATGGGGTACCTGAGATAAGAAGTTAGACTCAACTTCTAGGTCTAGCTCCTGAGGCAAAGGGGGAAAGTGTCGGGTGCCTTAGCGGCTACTCCCCGGTTGGAGGCGCGGCGGTTTCATGGCGGATACCTGAGAAAAGATACGTATCTCACGTTTGGCGGGCAGTTCCAGTCATTCGTGTCAGTCTTCCATTGCGTATCCGTCCAGTCATACCTAGAGCCGTTACAACTTGCGCGTAAGGTACCTACCTACCTTACTTGCTGCCATCCTGAAGTCGCTCACTGCTTCCATGTCCTTATTTCATTGGCGAAGCACAGGAAAGAAAGAGCCCGACAGTCTGCCATGATGAAAGCTGAGTGGCAGACTGGCAGTTGACAGGTACCGCGGGTGAAGTCACTGACATCCCCGACGTTCCATTTTGGTCGTGGTTAGGCTGAGATGCTGCCTGGGCTGTCCATGTCTGCCCGGTCCGCAGCTGGCAATCTGCCCCAACAGCGTTCATGGCCGTTCAGCTCTTTGCACCAGTTCCAGGTTTCCCCCTTCAAGGGCCAGCAACGCGCGCCAGTTGTTTACCCTGCCTGCTGAACATCAAGTACCTTCTGGCGTGAAGATGTTGCTTGCGAGTACTTGCAGTGAGTACCTACTTGGAACTGGCAGTAGGGACGGGACTGCTTGGTGTTCGTCCTATCAAACACGCGGCTCGCACTACGGAACACACCTCCCGCCGCCACCCAGAATTGCGGCGGTTGGGAAGACGCCAGCCAATAATACCCTGCCAAAGAAGAGATCCAGCCTAGGAACATCACCAACTTAACGTGATGGTATAAATATGAAAGCCCCCCCTCCGCAACCCACCCCTCTTCCCTCTTGTTCTCCCCCTCCCCCCCTCAACCACAACCAAAAAAGGGTCGCAAAGTTGCAAGTTGGGAATACCTCCTTGGGCCATTCGTTACTGAATTCCCTTTCCATAGGAGGCATCTCTCACCCCGGACCCCCAGTCAATCTTTTTGTGTGTCACTCGTCCCTCACTTCTCACACTCTCTCTTCTCTCTCTCTCTCTCTCTCGCTCTATCCCCCCTCCCCTCCCCCTCCGATCCGAACACCCCTCCAACTTCGTCATTCCTCCCTCTCCTCTATTCGCTCATTTCGTCGCTCTCTACAAGTCTTCTTATCCCATAGACAAAGACATATAAGGTTCCTGGGCAACGCGCTCTCCATCGTCTCAGCTTCCCTAGTCTTTACTCTATCGTTCCCCATTCGAGTTGTCATTCCTTAATCAGAACAACAACATCAGCAACATCAACAGCATCAGCAACAACAACTTCTTCGGGCCTACAACGCCCGCTCTCTCTTAGCAAACCACAACCGTCATGTCGTTGTTCAAGCGTACCTTCAGGTCGCAAGACCCCAATGTCCGCGTCGACAAGACGTCCAGGCTGAAGAAGTCAAGCTCGATCCGGGATCACCAGAAGCTTTCGAAAATGCAACAGTCCGTCAACGAGAAGCCCGCCATGGCCCCGCCAGCCGCCCCCGCGCCGCTGCCGACCAAGACGGGCAAGTCCGTGGCCCCTTCACCCATCGTCACCTTGACCGTGGGCCGCGAGGGTCGACTGTTTGCCGCTCATGAGGACGTCCTCTTCCAGTCGCCCTTCTTCGAAGCCGCCTGCCGAGGCCAGTTCTTCGAGTCGCAGAGCAAGAGAATATCCCTCCCCGACGAAGAACCCGAGATCTTCTCCTCCGTTCTTGAGTACCTCTACAAGGGTGACTACTACCCCCGCCTCGTCCACAATAGGCACCGCAACTCTTGGGAACTCGAGGACGCCGTCAGAGGAACTCCCCAAACTTCCCCCAACCCCGAAAACACCCCCCGAGGCGGCCGCGCAGCCGCCGTTCCCTCCACTCCCACATCGACAACTACCGGTACCACCGCGAGTGAGGCAACAATATTTGTCTCGGGCTGCGGGCAACACATCCTCCGCGACACCGTCATCTACTGTGCTGCGGAGCGGTACGGGCTCGAGGAGCTCAAGCGCCTGGCTCTGCGCAAGCAGGGTCTCCAGTCCGGCATTGATATCGGCACCATCCTGCGCTCCGCCCAGTACGCCTACGCCCACACCCCCGACTCGGACTCACGGCTGCGCGCTCACTACCTCGCTCTGATCATCAGATGTCGCAAGACATTCAAGAGGAGCGGAACCATGCAAGCCGAGATGGAGCGCGGCGGTAGCAAGCTCTTCTTTGACCTGTTCGTGGCCATGTGCAACCACCTCGACGACGTTATCGACCACAGCAACGCGCGAACACCCAAGACCGTCTGAGAGGTTTCGGTTGACTTTTTTGGTCATGTTGGTTGAGTTGACTCTCGACCAGACACAGCCAGAAAAACACATGTACAAAAGCGATCATGGTACTGTCACGGCGTTCAACACGGTTGTTTATCTTGTCATTTTGGTCCTTTGCCTTCCGGATTTGCATCACAAGGATAGGAGGTTGTCTGAGAACTGCGATCCCACGGAGGTCTGCTTTTCATGCCGGAACGTCACTTTCTCCCCTCTCTCCCACACCAGATTGGAAACTTCACCATTTGGGAGCTGTCTTTTCTTTCTGAAAACCCATCTCCACTTCTCATCGAGGTTGGCCGAATAAACCTTTCTGGTGGATTACCGGAGTCGAGGAGGACTAATACCCCCGCAAACGAGATTCACTCCTCCCGCTCTTCTTGCTTTCAACTCTCTCTTCCGCATCTTCTGAACAAAGATTCCCCCAAATACAGGATACATCGGGCCCGGGCGGTTTATCTCTCTCTCCAATTTACCAATCACTGGCGTGTACCCCCTTCTGAGCACTAGTACTTTACTCCACGTTCACTCGTAGGTGGTAAGAGAACGGCTCAAACGGCTCATCAGAGAGCGACAAAAGGAGGAAAACGAAACGGAGAAGAGACTTGTTACCTTTTGATTTTACACAAAAAACATAAACGACAAAAAAAAGAAAGACACCAACCCCAGCACCAAGTTTGTTCCACTCTTCAACTACTCTGCTTACTTGGGAACGACAATGTACGGGGGACGGCGCAATTCCAATATCAACTCTCATCTCTCCATCGGGAACAACGGATTTTGGGCGTTTACGGTATTAGACATACCGGGGCACATGAGTTTGGTGCCAGCTACCATAACAGATTGTGTTTTTTGTCTTCTTTCCATTTTCTGAGATTACGGATGTCTTGAGGATACGTACGGGATGTGCCCGCCTCCGACTCCAGGGCAGGCCGAGGAGAAATCATGTACAACTCTCAACAGCGTAACAAGGACCAGACTTTTGCGCTCTTTCTTCTTCTGGCCTCGCCAAATCAACAACTCAACAACAACCAAAAAAACGGAAAATCTTCCAAGCAAACAAAGCATGTCAAGACTGAACGACTTACACACCACATGCTTTCGGATCTCATTTGTCTCTGGGAATTTTAGGAGGATGCAACTCTTGTTTTTTCACGCGGTTTTCTGCATTGGTTCCTGCTTTTGCGATATAGCCTAGGCGGATTGGGGACATCGTCCCTAGTGGATTGGTTCTCTGGGACCTGGCTTGAGCCCTCGTCAGGGCGAGGTAATGAGAAATTTCGGCCACCTCATGAATTGTTCCTCTTGTTCTATGTGACTGTCTGCATGTTTCGAAGTGACTCTTTTTCCTGTTTGATTGGCCCTCTCGTAGTGTGTATACCTGCATGTTGAGTGACTCACGAGCCTAAGTCTAGTCATAGCCTCAAGCACCTGGTAGTCAGTTCGATCAAGCCTGCTAATTGAATTGCAACTTACCAGTCACCAATGCCCTGAGTCCTCTGACTATATGTACACCTTCCAGAAGTTTCGGTCGTAAGTTCAAGTTGCCTCAGCAATCGTCAGGCAACCAAAGACAACATGAGAAAACGCATTCATGCAGGGGTAATCTGCCCATTTATTTGCTTTTGCCAGAGAGACAAGAACCTCAAACAAGCGCCGATCCCCGTTCGACAACTGGCGAGACATAGAACACGACGGCAACTATTTGTATTAATTAAGGAGTAGTATTCGTACGTATGCATGGTTTCGATTTTCAACGTGCCCGTTTCTCAGCTCTATCGCAGTGATAATCACAATGTTTGTTGTTGTTTTGTCTCGCCATGAGGCACAGACATACGCTCGTTTGTAGTGGTAAGTACCACTCGCTACCCAAGCGACCCGAGTAACGTGCGACGTCGCCGGCGTGATGTTGCACGTTCGTCTCCTCTGGCGCGGCGGTGCCTTGGAGATGTGGTACAGATGTAACCTGCTTTTTGATTATCGAGGCGCCGACTCGGCTCTGTGGCCTGTGTGATGGATATCAGCCCCCAAATTTCGGCACTTGGGGCGAGGCTGCTAGAACTACCAAAATTTCGCGTGTTTGAATTAGAGAGACAACAAGTCTTTTTGTGAATGTGTCGCGCGTAAACGGGATAATGCTACTACAGATGCTGTAGGAAGCAAGTCATCAAACAAGATGAAGCCCGTCCGTCCTCTGCAGATCCCGATTTCCGAGATTTTTTTTTTTGTTTTTTTCGGCGCAATCTTCTCTCTTACACTAGGTCCCCGAGTCCCTTCCAAACTGTAAACATTGGCCGGTGAGACATTTTGCGGGTTGGAAAACACGTCAAGTGCGAAACTAGTCAATCTGCACGACACAATGAGACCGCGGGACTCGGGAAGGGACTACGTTAGGCTTTGGGGCCTTGCCAGCGTGCCATCGGTGCAGCGAAGTGTGATGCGATGCAGACTGACTAAAATGAGAGACAGGTTAATCAGGGACGGATGGGCGGGCGCTGCGCGTGAACCGAGACTCGGAGGGAGATCGTGTGTTACCCCTCGCATACTAGATAGGCACGGCAGGGTTCGGTGAGGAGTGGGATATATAGTCGCTTTCCCCCGTCTGGATGTTGCTATGTTGGGCTTGACTTGAAGCTTACCTGGATGTTCATCCAACTATTCACTTTGAACCTTCCGAGAACGATCTGTCCTGATCGAGCGCGCATTCGACCCAGCAATAACCAATCAAACCCAGCTTTGGCGTACTGGCCAGATTCACTATTGAGCTGGAAATACGAGGGGTAAGTTTGCCATTTATTTTCTAGTCCTTGGCCAAGGTTTGCTCAGCTCGTCCCATGTCTTCCAAAGACTTTCGGGAGCTGAGCACCCCGGAACGTTTGCCGGGAAAGAAAAGCTTCTCTATTGTTGGAGGTTCCCGCGTCGTGCGTCCGCCCCCGCATTCTACCACCGCTTTCGTTTTCGTTTGCTTTCTGGTCTTGTCTTCTTGGCCCGAGTTTGTTGAATGCTGGGAGCTTCTTCTTTGTATTGAAATCCTCGGATGGATTTCCCGTCCCTTGTTCACACCGACAGGGCCCTTGTTTGTATCCGCACCGGGCCGGAGAAGTGGGGACCGAATTGCTGCAGTTGGGATTGGTCAATTGCCGGAGCTCTGGACCAGGGGTAAAATTGAACCCTTTTTTTGAGTTTTTGCGGCTTGTTCAAAACACGTGGTTCACCGTTTAACAGTTTATTCTATCTTGTTTATTTGTTTGCAGAGGATGGAGGGATAGAGTTGACTGGATCGTTTCAAGCTGATAAGTGTGACAAGCATCATCTTTAGGATCCTTCCTTCTATTGAGCGACGACTTTGATGAGGCAGTTGCGACTTTGAAGTTGTCGTCACTGGCGACCTCCCGTCCCTTCCTCACGAATTTGGCCCCGGGCAGCCCCTGTCTGTTACCCCACTCTTTCGGTCCCGTGCGCCTGGATTGAGATTTGCACCTGGCAGGAACTTTCCATCGTACCTTCCAGGTAGGGAGTGGGTGTATTCGTGTAGGTCTACTTGTATGGGTGAGCGAATCTTCTTTTCCTTCCATTCATCTTCCAATTTAATTTACCCATCTTGCCTTGCTTGGCTGCCTTGTCATCGTCAAAAAGTTCCTACAAATACGCAGCAGAGTGGGTGCAGGCGAGGAGCAAGCCAAAGTTGGACGCTCATCGTCATACAACGAACACTCATCCCTCCTCCCTCGTCTCGTTTTCATCCAGTCTTATCCAACTGCGCCGTCAATTCTCAACGGAGTACCATTCCCCTGGGTAGCGTCCTTCGACTCCTTCATAACCCAGAGTCTATCGCACACACACAGCCTGGAACATGATTCGCCGTTGCGTCCCTGCTATCTTGTCTGATGTGCAATCGGCATTGCGCAGCTATCCCGGTGGTGACGCCGCACCACGCAAGACGTTTTAATGCACACTGCAAAAAGAGAGACGCATTCCCCAGCAGAAGGGGAGGGGAGGGGGGGCTCGGGGGTCAATAATACCATTCTGGGGCTAATAATACGGCCGTTGCGCCATGTTCAGTCACAACCACCACCTCATTCGACAGACTACCCAATATTACCTTCCGGTGAGATGAGGGAGCGCAATCAATAATTCAGGTCGTTCACTTTTGTCCGACTGTCCGTCAGTGGCTACTCTTCCCGTTGACACATACTTTCCACGGAATACGGGAATACATACCGATACATCTCGCACTCTCAACATTGAACGCCCTTTGGGTTTGAACTTTGGGCCGCCGCCGCCGCCTTTCTCTCACCTGTCAATGCGACGCTGGCCAACTGGATCAATCTGAGCCTGACTTTTTGGCTTCCCACGTCTTCCGCGCTTCCATCGCCTTTCCCTTTTCTTTCGGGCCACTCTCAACTTTTCTGCCTGACCCCCCTTTCTCGACTAAATCCTTCCTCCATCCCCGATCTAGTCAAGGGCAGAGAAGATCAACGCCCAGAACCGAAAGTCTTGCCTGTTAACCATACTTTGTCGTCACTCGGAGCAACCAATTAATCGATCTGGAGTCGGACTGTATCAATCATTCCGCCCAAATTCCAACCCACGCACCGCTACCAATCACGTCCAACAACACCCACCCACCATCTCTCTTCTCAATCTCATCTGATCGAGCGCAAGGGGCAGACAAAAAGTGAATTTTAACAATTCCAGGGGCATATCCGTACTTTGAGGGCAAGGCCGCAAGCCGTGATTATCATTAGAAGACAACCAAAAACCCTCGAGCACGGTCCCCTTCTCTTGATCTCCTCTTCTCGGTTGATCAACGCGAGAATCGAGACAAGACGAGACAATCCGCAAGAAAACCAGAGACGCTATCCCGAACACGCTCCGCTTCACACACCCTGTCTGCAGCTGCAGCCACCGCTGCCCGCATCGACGTACTCGTACCAAGACGCCAGATCCATACCTTTTTTTGCTTTCCTTCACACTACATGCAGTACGCCGCCAGTACCTGACAGCTACCTCCCGACCGCGGCTGGTCATCCTGCATGAACACAGACGCCGGCCTCGCTGGTTCAGGACACCGGACGCTCCAGAGTCTCCCTGGCTCTATCCCCCACTCGCAGTTGGTCGCCCGCGCCTTTCCTCGTGCGTCTGCGGTCCCGTAGCCGTACCAAACCACCATACCTTGCCAGGCACGCCAGGCTTGTCGACCTTACCAACTCCGCGTGCTTGCGCCAACGTCGGCTGGTCACGTTCTCGTTCTTGCCGCTGGCGTTCAGTACTAGCGAAAAGACGCGACCCTTTCCGGGCCTTTCTCTACACCCGATCCAGAGTGAGATCCTATCCCTTTCCTCGCCAATCCGCCGACACTCGTGGACCGTGGTGCAGCCCGGATCCCGATCGACGCACGGTAAGGGGGGCTCGCGGCCGCCCTAGTTCACCGTTTCCATTGTTCCTGCTGGGTCTGTCACAGTCACAGTCGCAGTCCCAGTTGCATCTGCCACCCGGACCCTCTTCTCATCCCATCTCACCGCCCGTTGGGTTGTTTGTACGTACAGAGTACTCTCGCTGTACGACTCTGCTTCTGGAACGGTACTGCATACTGCACACTGCACACTGCAGCCTTTCTGCTTGCTGCCCACCACACACACGCCGCCCCCGACCGCCCGCCTACCGCTGCAGTCAGTCCAGCAACTGTTCCGTGCCCTCTCCTGAATCCTGAGGCCGGTTCCGTGTCGTCCTGCGCTCGCGTGGTCTGCTGGTCTGGTTCGGGCACTTTGGTCTGGTCTGGCGTGGTCCGTCGACTACCTACCCGTAACCTCTTTCTTTCTCCCTGCGTCGCCATGGACGACTACGATCCAAACTCAATCCCCCCTATCCCCCAGCGCTATCGGAATCTTCAAACCCCTGAACCTCAGCCGCGGAACCGCTCTCTTCCACCACCTCCTCCGTCGCGCCACGCCGATGCCGTTTCCAGCTCTCCCGAGGTCATCTCTTCTCTCATCACCAGCTTTGCCGTCATAACCAAGCCCGCCGACCAACACTTTGAGCGCAGCACCCCAAGCTTATCAGTTCCCGCAACCCCTCGCCAGGGTAGCTTTGGAGTCGACTACGGCGCCTTTCACCAGCCTTCCCTCGAACAACTCCGGAAGGAAGACCTGCCCCTCGACGAGATCGCCGCATCCGCCCCCGTTATACGAACCGCCAAACCCCCCTCCGGATTCTCGCCCTTGACCGCCCCCAAGTCTTCACCCGCCCGCGACGGATCCGGCGGTCTCAAGTCCCTCTTGCGAAGTTCTTCAAGGCCCTCTTCCAAAGGCTCACTCGGGTCGCGGGATGATGCGCAGAGCATAGGTAATCTCTCGGTAGAACGTGGTTCTGCGCCCACCCCAGAGCTCAAAAGACAGCGCTCGTTTGATAGTTGGGGTAAGAAACAGGGTAGAAGTCACAGGGGATTGATGTACATGAGTTCCAAGGAGCGACTACGAGAAAAAGAAGAAAAAAAGCGCGCGAGTATTGGCGACCGCAGTTCCAGCAGTTTCACCGGAGCCTCCCTACGACCCGATCCCTTCCTCGCCGAGACGCCCATCAGCGAAGAACCCGCCTACACACCAGACTCGCCCACCCGTGGAAGCGCCCGCAAACACCAAGAAATGGCGAGCCCAGGCCCCGAAACCGCCAGCAGCCCTAGAGCGATACCCGCGCGAGACTCGTCTCTCTTCAAGACGGGAGCGAATGCAAAGAGATCATCTACTAGATCCTCTAGATCAAAGAGAGAAAGCGCCAATAGCACAAACGAAATAATATTTGAAGGAGAGGAACAGACCTCTTCGCGGGAGGCACCGAGGCGGAAACACTTGTCTCGCCATGCTTCCGAAAACGACCTCGCTAGAGCATCAGCCGACGCATCCGGAAGGTCTTTCAGCCGCCCATTCTTCGAGTCCAGGCACACCGAGAACTTTCTATCAACAGGACCGTTATTTGAAGAGGAGGACGTGGAGGATGGTGCACCGTTCCCTGCTGTCGCTCAAGGTCGTCGTCGGGATGAGCAGATCGCCGACCGGAATAGTAGGCGCAAATCAACACGCGAGGCCCCAGACGCAGGTGAAGCCATCAAGATGAAGCGCAGTAGCTCCAGGCTCAAGCGGCTCTCCCAGCCGCTGAGTCCCAAAGGAGATGAGTCGCAGGCGAGCTTACGCAACTCGGCAGCGTCGCCCGATCCACGCAATAGCATGCCGGCCGGGTATGAGCGTCCCCGCAGTGCAGACTCGATTGACGACGCCGTTGAGTCGTACCTGTGTTCTCCTCGCCTGTCGCAAAAGATCCGGCACCCGCAGACCGGGCGTGTGATTTCCTTTTCCGAAGTGGGAGATGCAGATGGCTCGGCTGTGTTTTGCTGTGTGGGGATGGGATTGACGAGATATATCACGGCCTTTTACGACGAGCTCGCGTTGACGCTGAAGCTTCGTCTCATTACACCCGACAGACCTGGCGTGGGCGACAGCGAGTCGTACGCCGATGGAACCGCGACGCCACTCAGCTGGCCCGATGATGTCTATGCCATCTGCCAGGCTCTGAAGATTACCAAGTTCTCGATTCTCGCCCACTCCGCCGGCGCCATTTATGCGCTGGCTACAGCTCTCCGGATGCCCCAGCATATTCGGGGTAAGATCCATCTGCTCGCGCCCTGGATCCCGCCCTCTCAGATGAACGTTTTTGGCACATCGCAGGCGCTACCACCAACCAACGCGATTCCTACCTCACAGCGCATATTGCGAGCGCTCCCAACAACGTTCTTGAAGGCCGCCAACAGCTCGTTCATGTCTGCGACAAGCAGTTCCATCACCAGCTCACTGCCCAAGAACCCCAGACGCAGCAAGCGCAAATCCACCGCAACCACTGGCCGGGACACCCCGGCGACGCATGGGAGCAAGCGGGACACGACACCCCACCTGGACAAGGAAAACCTTGGCTTGAATTTTGATCGCAACAGCACAGGCGACGACCTGTCGGGCAGACCCACGCTGCCCGCTACAGAGACCATGGATAGAATCAGACCAACTGGCACGGCATCGGCGCAAGGTCACTACGATGCTGATGCGCAGGTCATTGCTGCTGCGTCAGATGCGTTGATGGATAAAGAGCGTCAGACTATCTACGACACGAGATTAACGCATGCCATCTGGGAGCTGGCCACAACGGGAGCCAACCCCGCCGTCGACCTCCTGGTCTGCCTGGAACGCAGGCACACGATCGGTTTCCGATACGTTGATATTACACGTCCTGTCGTTATACACCACGGCAGTCGCGATACTCGCGTACCGGTTGACAATGTCAAATGGCTCGGCAAGACGATGAAGCGTTGCGAGGTGCGCGTTCTCGAAGGCGAAGGCCACGGCTTGATGGCGAGCGCTGGTGTCATGGGCGCGGTGCTCATGGAGATTAGCAAGGAGTGGGACGACTGGCTGCGAGCCACTTCCAAAAAGGACGACCGCGGCCGGAGAACCGGTACGCGGTAAAGGGGACATTGACTTTGATGTTACGGATTCCCCCATTTTACGGTCACATTTTTCTTTCTTTCTTTCTTTCTTTCTTTCTTTCGTTCTACTTTGGACACTTGAATGACCTCGAACCATCTACGATTTGACCTACACCTCTGATTTATATCCAATACCTACGTAGGGGGGAGTTTTGTAATTATTCTCAGGCGGCCCATGTACGATGTATGGTTGGATACCTTTTTGTATGGCATCGGCGTCGAGCGTCTGCAGGCTTAGGGCGGACTGATTGGTTGATTGGGAGTCCTTGGGGCGAGCTTCGAAGGGGTTCCGAAGCCGTGAGGGAAAAAAGAACCAAGGGCCGGCAGGGTCATTTCATGAAGCAGCCATTGTTTAAGAGCATCGCTCCATAGTATACAGCAGTAGTATAGCATCGGCTTGTTCTGTCGCACAGCAGCTGTGGACAAACACCGAGTAATGTGTTAATACGATCTCCTTTGTGGAATATGTTGTCCAGGCAATGTCTGATACCTTTCTTGTGACTCTCATCCTTTAATGTGTACTGGGCTGAGTACCTTGTTGTCTTGGAGTCTTCAAGGTCCATTGCCTCAAGCAACCCCAAGGGAAACCCAGTCAAGGCTATAGCCTATAATCCTCCTTGTGGAATCCATATCCCCCCTTTGTCGCTGTGCTCTTTTTTCCCTTTCCCTTCCAGGTTGTCTGGGTCTCATTCGCAATAGATAGTTGAGTAGAAGTTCACAGTGGGAGATTACCTCAAGTAAGCTGATGAAAACCAAATACATAAGACATCCCTCCCATAGGCACTTCCATACAAGTCGCACAACAGACAAACCTCCCCACACAAATTTCACCATGCCGCTTCCCGTCCGACTGATCTCACCCTTATCTGCGGCTGAGTCCCAGTGCGGATCTCGATCCAAGACATGTGCAGGCAAGCCCACCCGCCCCAATATCCACCCGCACATCCACACAGCCTCTCCCAACCAAACTTATTGCACAACAAGCCCCTGGATCATCATTAAATCAGGCGAAGTGCCAGAGTGGTTAATGGGTGTGCCTCGAATTAACTCTGGATTCCCAGAGCCTTTGTAGCACATGGCTTCGGTCGCGCAAGTTCGAATCTTGTCTTCGTCGATATATATTTTTTTTTGGTTTTTGGTGGTTTTGGCCGGGTCTTGGGGGATGTGTGTGGGTTTTTGCCCTTGGGAAGGACCCACCGCGTCTAGCTAGCTGTACTTCCAGTTCTTGCCTTATGCTCTGTTCTGATAGCCATGTTGTGTTGTGCCGTTGCTGGCCGAACTAAAAAACCAAACCTAGACTTTAGCCAACTTTAAGTGAGAGATATGAACCTTCCGCCAGGCTGGAGGTAGCAGGACACTAAAACAATAGATTATGGGCATTTATCTGTGCTCTCGGTTGTGTATAGTTGTCTTTTGTGAATGCTCATTGGAGTGGCTCTGAAAGATCACACCCCCTCCCCCTCTTTCTGCCGGCCTAGCTTTTAGCCCTTTGCTCCCTCTCCCTTCTTTTAATCTTCATATGCTCTGCTCACTCTCATCTATCCCTCCTTGTAATATTCAGGGCGGAAAAACTGTAAGACCAGTAAAGACCAGTATTGTCTGCAATATTGGGGACGGTGGGACTTAAGAAGGCGATCATAGCTGAAATCAGTGGAATCTAGAAAACTGTCTGCCGTCGACCAATTTGTAGGCTGATAAAATAAGATATTTCTGCGTAGGCTCAGAGACAGAGGCAGGTAGGATGTCGAGCCTGCAGTGTGTATGGCCAGGACGTACCATCTTGGAGCAAGCTATCGTGCCATGATTTTCCAAGACTAACTCCGGGCCGGTGCGACGGAGCAAAGTGGAGTCCAACAGTCCGCGATGAGACCGGAATGCAGTCCGGCCATGGGCGTTTAGGGAAACAACCTCCTTCCTCTAAGGTGTGCTTGACATTTGATTGACAACCTATATCTAAACATACGGAGAAACACCCTCAGACCTTACTCACTCATCTCAAGACACCCTGTTTGATGCAGCTATGGCGCTAATTCATGGTGGGACGCAACAATCAACACACCCATGCGACGCTACGTCATGGCTGCCAACGTGCGCCTGGATGATGCTGCTGCTGCTTATTTACCACGCGCCCTTCCATCCAACCGCGCAGCCCTATCACCAAAGCCACGAGTTCTTTGCCAAGTCGCAACGTCTGTCGCCCTTTTCAATCTTGAGACTTACATCTTTATCCAGACGTTGGCTTCATTCCCCTCGGTCGGACTCACTCAGTCGACTCTCACTTACACCTGACCTCGGCCACATCCATCTCATCTCAGAACAACAACTCAGCTCACCTGTCACACTCAACACCATGGATATCCTCCTCTCCCTCCCGATAGTCTCCTACTTCCTCGCCCCCTCCATAACATCCTGGACGACCTCTCTCAACCTCCTCTTCTTCTACATGACCTGGACAACCCTCGTCCTATCCCATGGACCCCTCAAGATCCAACTCCTCGGCGCTGTCGCCATCCGCCTCATCCTATGGCTGGTTCCCTCCCTCGCCTTCCTCCTCTTCGACACCCTCCTCCCCTCCGTCTCCGAGTCGATTAAGACTGCCGGCGCTGCAGCCCTCCCGCCAACTCACGGCCCAACCCTCCTCAAGATCCTCGCCCTCGCCCTCTTCAACCTCGCCTTGTCCGCCGCTCTCGAGGGTGGCACAAGCCTGGCGTACGCATCCTACTTCCACGAGCCCCTCTTCCGCGCATCCTCGGCACTGCCGCTGCCGTTCCAGCTCCTGAAGCACGTCGCCTTACTCATCGCCGCGCGCGAGGTCCTGACGTACTACATCCACACGCGCGTCCTACACTCTCGCGGCAGACGCCTCACTTCGACGCGCATCGGCAAACTTCATGCTTCGTACGCCCACGCCCGCGCCGCGCCGCCGTTCTCGCTGATGCTCTTCGCCGACCACCCGATCCCGTTCCTGCTCCACCGCATCGTGCCCATCTTCGTGCCGGCTGTGGTCCTTCGTCCTCATCTGTTGACGTACTTTCTATTCATTGGATTCTGTACCATCGAGGAGACCATGGCTATGTCTGGGTACAGCGTCGTTCCGGGTATCGTCATGGGCGGCATCACGCGCCGGACGGCGATTCACTACGCCGGCCAAGGAGGCGGCAACTTTGGTGCGTGGGGCGTTTTGGACTGGGCTCATGGCACGAGTGAGGGGCAAGACGTGATTGATGATATGAAAGCTGAGGCAGAGAAGCACCGGATCAAACAGCGAAGTGAGAGAGCGGCCAACAATGGTGTTGGATTCGTGCAGGGTGGCATCCAGGAATTGAAGAAGGGCCGGGGACGCAAGGGGAAGAAGAGCAACTGAGGAGGATTGCACAGGTTTCTTATCTCTTTCTTATGAGTTTGGATGGTTCTGCTGTGCGTCGAATGCATTTGCTTCTTATATGTTTCGAGGATACCCCCCCAAATCGCCAAACACGTCTAAGTATCTTATATATATATATACTGACGAAGTCTACACCAGACCGTGTGTTCCAGTCCCCCAGGTCCCTGATCCAATGCGCCCAAAGGCTGGCTCCTGTATATGTGTAAAAGCAAATCCAGGGAATCACAATGCTGCCTACCGCTCTTCTATGCTCAGTAATTCTTCTTCTTGAACCACTTGAGCGTCTCCAGCGCCGCCTGCACGCGCATGCCCAACCTGGCGTCAAATACAAACGCCTCCCACGCGACAACCTTGTCGAGCCACTCCTGGCACTCGTTCATCTTCTTTTTGCGGTAGTCCGCCACCGCCTTGGCCTGACCCTCGGCGTCTGCGGGCTCGTCTGCCGCGGCTTGACGCTTCTCGGGTTGGCAGCACTCGAACCACGCCACGGCGGCCATCTCGTAGTGGGCTGTCGGCAGGGGGTACTCGTCCTTTGTAGGGCCCTTGAAAGCCGCTCTGTCGTTTCGTTAGCATAGGCTTTGAGATTGTCACTCTCGAGTAGGTGACTGTCCAACATACCTATCTACGTTGAGGACTTCTGTCTGCAGAATTGTTCTTGCGTCCTCGAAGCGTCCCAGGGTCCTGTAGATAGCCGCAAGGCAAATCGACCGGATGGAAGCCTCGTCGGGCGTCTTCTTCACCTTCTCCAGGGCCTCGGCCGGCAGGGTACACCGCTCCCATCCCAGACTCTTGATCGACATATGCAGCTCCTCGTCGTTCATCCTCTTTGTACCGTTCCACAAGCTCACCATCTCCTGCGCAGGGCTGACGCAGACGGCATCCGCCAAATCGACCTTGAACTCCTTTGCGCGCTCCTCCCACTTTTGAATCTTGCGCGTGATGAAGGTATCAAACGGCAGCTGGCGCGCCATAAACTTCTTCCTGCCGGCCGTCGTCGGCGCCTTGCGGAACAGCTCCTCGGCCTTCTTCCTGCGCCGGCGCATCTCGTCCTCGTCCTTCTTCTCGGCGTGGAAGGCGTCGCGGTACAGCTCCAGTTCGGCGCACCCAGCCATGTAGTAGTACAGCGTGTGGCTCCAGTCGTTGAGCTCGAGGCAGCGGAGGAACGTCTTCTGCATCAGCTCCCAGTCTTGATGCGACATGGCCGCCAGCGCGAGCTCGAAGGCGTTGAGGGCGGTCACCTGACGCATCTTGGACTCCTGGCCTGTTGTGAGGAGCTGGATGGCGTCAGCGAGACGGCGCTGCTGCGCAAGGACGCGGGATTCCTCCACGCGCCAGAGGCGGGAGTCCGGGTACCGTGTCCGCATGGAGGCGAGGAGGGCCTCGCACTTTTGCGCGGGGTACCCGACCATCTCGGCGTTTGCGTCAAAGTCTCGTTCCGCGGGTGTGATATCCGCCTGGCCCAGGAGCCCGTTGTAGTAGCCCAGCAGGATCAGACCGGATACGGCGCCGTTGAGGTTGTCGAACTGAGTGCTCTTCCAGAGCATGCGCACGCCGCGCTCCCGGTCGCCCCGGAAGCCGACGACGTACAGCAGGCGGGAGAAGGCGGGCGGGACCATGCTGAGCATGAAGAGCAGCATGCCGAAGCACATGTTTGCGCCGCTGTGGATGAAGGCGTCGACGGGGTTCGAGAAGACGCCAGAGTCCGCGTCCGAGTCGTCGGCCATTTGCGAGGATACCTGCAGAGGGGCGAGCTTGGCGTCGCCCGAGGGTGTTGATGTGCCAGAGTCAATACTGAGAGCGGCCAGATCCTGTGCCGGTGCCTCCAACGTTGCTGAGCCGTTCACCTTCTTCTCCGCCGGTGTCACCGCTCCCGATCTGGGCACCTCGTTCGCGTCTACGAACTCAATGTCGCTGTCGGATTTGCGTTCCAGGTCGGCAAACTCTTCGTCGTCGAAGCTGCCGGGCATCTTCTCCTCGCTCATCCGTTGCCGCAGCGGCGGCGGGTCAGCCTTGTTCTTATCCTTCTCCAGTGCCTTGGCCTCCTGCATCATGATGCTATCAAGGGTAACAAACGCCTTGCGGAGCTTATAGAAACCCTTGAGAGCCTCCGTCAGACTCTCGTGCAACACGGCAACCACGGCCGCCATGAGCTGCGACTCGGCATGGATGAGTAAGAACTCGGTGCCCGGCGCGTAGATCCTACTGCTCGTGGTGTCCCGTTCGGCCTTTTTGTAATCCGCCCATGCTTTAGCTTCCGTGTCGGCCAGCCGTTTTGAGGCCTCGTTCATGACCTCCTTTTCGAACCCGAGCACGGAGCGGAGAAATGTCGTCATGGCCAGGCCCAGCTGGTGAAAGGCCGAGTCGCCCTTACGCAGACGCTCCTCGGCGCCGTCAATGTCGTCGTTCATGATGAAGGCGGCGGCTACCATGGCCTCTTCGATATCGGCCATTTCCTTGGCCGAGAGCTCCTTGGAGGAAAGGTTGACCGACGACGCGGCCGGGCTCGCATTGCTGCTTACCTTGCCCGCCGAGCGGAACCATGAGCCCAGTCTACTCATACTGGAAGTGTGATGAGAAAGGCCAAGAGTGAGTGTGTGTGTGTTTCCTACGGGCAGAATGCAACGTGGCCCAACTACAAAAAGAACAAAAAATTCACGAGACGGGCTGGTTGTCACTGAGTCGGGACCTCGGGAAGTCGACGGGGATGACTAGAAACCGGAAGTGCTCCGGCGAGTCGCTGACAGAGTGTGAGAGTGAGAGTTAGAGAAGCTCGCGGCAGGCAGAAAAAAAGCGCCGTGGATCCCCAGCGGCGGACTTTGGGCGCTGAAACAAACACGGGTCGAGAGAGTCCGAATCTGGAATGCCGATTGGCGAAGGGGATGACGTCTTTTGCCTACTTTGGCCGCCTCGTGTGAGTGAATGAGTGAGTTGGCTTGGTTTTGTATGCTTGTGAGTGTTTGTGAGTGCGAGTCCACCAGTCCGGAGCTCTCTGGTGGAAGCTTCGATTTCGTCCCTCTTTTTTTTGGTGGTGGCAACCCGGAGCTGGTTGGGAATAAGAAAACGGACGCAAGGGTGCTCGATAAATGGCGCTGTTCAGCGAGTATAGAGATGGAGACAAAGGCGTGGGAAGCTAAAAACTGAGATGGAGAAGTGAGAACCGAAAGCGGTCGAGAGCGCGTGCTCAGTCACTCAGTGAGCTTCTGCTGCCGGTGGGCCTTTTCCTTGTGAAATGGAGGAGCTCTCGGTATCAGAAGAGATGCCCGTATTTCCTCGGTATCATGGGGTAAAGGCAAGGCTGGAGGACAAGCTCTTGCTGGTGACGACGTTGATGTGACTGCTGACGATAAGGTGAGAAAGTTAGAAAGGCTGGCTCAGGAACAACAGCATGAGGTAAGGAAAGGGAACAAATAAGCCAAGCCACGGCAAGGTATGGTCGAGTACATGTATGGAAAAAAAAAAGAGGATTAGGTGAGCGGCAGCGAGTGAGAGCGCAGCTCAGTTGTTGAACAAGTCAGGGGTGCACGTACTGAACCAGTGGAAAGTACGCAAAAGTCAATACCTTCAGTAATACAGAGGCGGCTTCAGATGGGCCAAGAGTTCGCAACGGCCGTCATTGACAGGCAAGAGTGAGACTGACCAGGGGTGTTTTGACAAAGTGGGTGTGGTATATGCGGTGAGCGTTGCGCGTTGCCGTACAACTTACGAAGAGCTGCCAAATACACGTATCCGCGGCTCCAGGGCATGAAGAGGTAAGGTCAGAGAGGGGCGACCGAGCCTTAAAGCAGTTGTACTTTGAGTCCAGGTGACGTGGGGCACGAGGGAGGAAGGTCGAGAGAATGGGCTCGGATGGGTTCCTAGAGCTGGAGCTAAGGGTTATTCGTTCATGCGCCGGCGAGTCCACCGGTCGAGAATTGGGACGGGGGTGTTGATGGATAGGATGAGATGGGATAGTGCTGGTGCTGGTGCTGGTGAGTGTTGTGTGGATGTACATAGGTTTGTGTATATATTGAGTCTACGGATACGGAGACGACTCTAGAGAGAACGGTAAGGCGGTGCTGTAGGCAGATCCGGCTGCATCGGCCGGAGTAATATTCTCTTAAAGAGAGGCGCAGCTCCGATTCACAAACGTACCCGTACGGAAGTTATGGTGAGCTCTTTAGAAAAGGCTCATTAGGTGAGCACGCAGGGAAAGAGAAATTGGCCGGCTTTCTAAGCATTGAGCCTGGGAAAAGCGGCCAATTCTTCTGACCCCCGCGTGGTGAGTTAGGTAGGGCACCTTTACAAGAGAGTTGAGTGATGAATCACACAGCTCTCCTCCACAGCTTCAGGACCACTTTACCAGGGAAGATCCGCTAGTGAGGACCAGAAGAGAGACTGGACTCGCTGGAGAGAGTGAGCAGAAGAAGAAAGTTACGACCTGTGCAGAAATAGCGTCGTATTCCGTGCCTTTGAGTGGTGGCTGAGCCTGCCGCTTCCGCATCCGCATTCGCACTTTGGTATGTCCTTGATCCATCGGGCCCCAAGATATCCATGGATAGCTGGATAGCTCATTGATTGTCACTAATCCAACACTGCGGTCAGTGGGGGAAGGCCCCGGGGTTATCGGGTCGTTCGGCTGCTGGCAATCCCCGAGTTACATCGGGGGCGCGTGCCTTTACTCCCTCCGCTCCGGTCCCCATCAGCCACTTTCATTAAACAGTATGTTAAAGAATTTTCGCATCTTCACGAGTGAATGAACTTATTCATGTCGTCCGGTGGAATCGTTTCTTCCGGTCAGTGAAAGCCGTACGTAGCCACAGTGAGAAGCAGCCGTGAAGCCTGACGATGCATAAGAGCTAGTCTGGACTGATCCCTCTGGCATTCGCGCGTGGGAAGCGATGATTCAAAGTCCCCGAGACTCAACTCGAATCAACGCCGAGAGACGCCATTGCTAAGCAGCCTAGGGCCTGGGCATCGCCAAAGGTGCGGACCCAAGGTACCCTAGCCAAGAGATCATCCGCTACTGCATCTTGCATTGCAGGCAGAAGCTGGCGGCGTTTTCCCTGGTCCTTCTCCGACCGTCTGGTCAGCATGCACAGCATGGCTGACTTGATTAGAATAGGGGACACATGTCAGAAAGTCACATGTCCAAGGTTTGCCATGAACCTCAAAGGTGGAAGGGTATTAATGGTATTCTCGACCGGGTCACCTAGTTGAGAGAGAGTGAAGAATAGAAAACGTCCGTGACACTCGCGAGATGGTAAGTTGTATCTACGGCATCATTGAGAGTCGACTGATGGAAGTTTCCTTCGTCTCAACTCCCCAGACACCCGTTCCGATGCAAAGATCTGAGATGGCAAGCAATTACCCCTTCAGGATATGCATAACGTGCCCGGCTCGTCTTGTCCCTTGGTCCCCGGCCGCGTCGGTGCCTCGCAAGCAAGCCGCGCAACCCACACGGTAGCGGGCTCGCGTGCTCAGTCCCCTCAAGTTGGACAAAGTGCGCAGGCAGCGGCTGCCAAGAGGTATCATGGGAGAGAAAGGCGATGGACCATAAATCTGTAGAGATACAGGCACATACTAGAAGATGGACAGCTCCCTCATGTTGACTCTGAACGACACGGGCATCTCGCTTCTTATTCATTAACAGACTGGAGGAGATTGTTGAACAGTGTTGGAGTGGAGGCCTCAAGCCCGATTCACTCTTAGTGTTTGCTCTTGATGGTGATGCAATGACAATATTTGATCATCATAGATGTTCATGCTGCATCCTCATGCCAGTGGTCTACAGGTGCATTTCCAATTCTAGGTGTGAAAGGCTCTAGTTCACTTGAAGCTAAGCTTAGAGATCCCAATGAGATCGAACATGGATTCTGTGGTCGAATCTTGTCCTATGCTGAAAATAAAGGGTATTGAGCTTGTTGAGGCATCCCATAGCTGGGAGTATTGGCCTGCTCACATACTCGGTAATTCAGTTGCAGTTGGCACTGCTTCTCAAACACAAATTATCTAGCGAGGTTCTTCATCTCTGTATCACTGGGCTGGACAGCCAGCCACCACTTGGATACTAAGTCTATAAAGCAGACTGAAGAGCAGGAGTGCTAGGTATCTTTAACCAACAGGCTCCGATACCTGAATGAATCTCAATTCTCTGCTACCTCTGTTGAATAGTGACGCCGTGTGAGTGTTTACCCCGCTGCGTCACTGCCTTACCTTAAGCTAGGCTCACAATGGGTGTACTGCGTAGCTAGGTAAGGTAAGAAGAGCCGCCCTTGGCACAGCGACGCTCCGACCTGGCTGCCTCTGACCTCACCCCACCACGCCTCTGAGGCAGCTACCCCGCCATCGGCCGAGACACCAAGCTGACTACGTACTTTTCCGCCCAAACCAGAACACCACTGCCAATTTGGAAACGACATCGTCGCCAACATCATCACCAACCTCGACACTCTGTCTGCTGTTCCTGCTACCAACACCCGACGTAAGGAACTGCTTGAAACTATCACAGGCTAGATCTCCCCCACACATCATTGATCAACAGCTCTTCGACCCTCCAAAGCCCCACTACCCAGCTACCATCCAAGAGCTTACAACCTTGAGGGTTCCCGGTTCCCACTCGGCAAAGGTCACCGATCACCTACCCTTAACTCAGTCCCAGCATCAACACTCCGGAATATACAGCCAACACGCAACATTGCCCATCATGTCGAGCAAGCGCATCGCAAAGGTGCGCCAAACTACCTCCCCCGTATATCACCACCATCCCCTACTAACCCCCAAAATCACCAACCCAGGAACTAACCGAAGTCACCACGACCCCTCCCACGGGCATGACCATCACCCTCGCCCGCGACTCCGACCTCCACGCCTGGCACGTCGCCCTCACCGGCCCCGAAAATACCCCCTACGCAGGCGGCACCTTTGCCGTCCTCGTCGACCTCCCCAAAGACTACCCCTTCAAGGCCCCCGTCGTCAAGTTCGCCACCCGCATCTACCACCCCAACATCACAAACGACGCCAACGGCAACATCTGCCTCGGCATGCTCAAGTCGGAAAACTGGAAGCCCGCCACCAAGCTCGCCGCCGTCCTCGAGGCCGTCCGCTCCCTCCTCGTCGAGCCCCTGCCCGATGACCCCCTCGAGGCCCGCATCGCCGACGAGTTCAAGAACAACCGCGCCGAGTTTGAGAAGAATGCCAAGCAGTACGTCACGCGCTACGCAAAGGGCCCGGCTAGTTTTACAGCCTCCGAAGCGCCTGCCAAATGAAGCGGGCATCATGGCCAGTCACAGTACGATGTGGTTTGGTGTCATTTCCTAGCTACCGCGGGGCAGAAGAGGAGGACGGAAGCACGACCAGAACACCACAGGACAGAGAGTGACGGAGTTCCTGGGGATCCGAACCATTTTTTCTAGTGATTCAAGCAAAAGAGTATCAAACACGACGGCGTTGGTCGGTCCAGACAGTGAGCATTAACGGCGTTGGGGAGATGGGATTTCAAGTTGTTCCATGCTTTTCCCATGGATTTGGAATAGTCTCTAGACTTTCAGATGGCATGAGCAGAGCTTCGACAGCCAACAGTCGGTCCATTGCGTGGATCAGTAGTTGGGGCTGCCCCATATTATGCACTTCATCTAGGACGGCGTTCATATTAGATTGTTACAGGACGCTGAACCAAACTACTTATCATCACCTTCTGGAATTAACTTGACGGCATTGTGACAATCTGGACAATCGAAACTATGCTCACAACAGCTGTGTAGGTCGATAAACGAACAGCACTAGTTATGAAGAATCGCAGGAATCAATGACACAAAGAAAAGCTTGAGCATTGTGTGATGCTACCAGACATCGTATCTACAACTTGGTAAGACTGTTCTTCACCCATTCGGGCACTTCCTCCACATATGTTCTATGCCGAACCAAAAATCCAATATGCTGTAGGCGTCACCGCGCCGCTCTCTTCTAGAATGATATCCGTTTTCGCTTCCCAATGGTGCCGCATGCCATGTAGTCATTACCCTTGAAATGCAAATATTCCCTCAAACGCCGTGGCTTAATGCATGCATGCAACTTTTGTTCCTCCTCTGTGGCGGGTTCACGATACCTCTGCTGATCTGCCCAGCCTCCTACGTCCAAAAATGGTGCCTTTCCTACGAACCTCTCCCTCGGCTTCGGTAGCGTTGGCACTGTCCACGGCGCCTGCGTACGTGGCGGCTCTTTGATGCTCTGTCTGGACTTTTACGCGTCTTTCTTCCCGCTGGGTGTCGATTGTATCTTGGCTTATATGCCCAAAGCCGTTGCGACGCTTGAAACAAGCCTCCATCAGTCCATTGGCGTCCAGCAGCTTGCGAGGCATAGCCTGGATCACGGAAAACATCTCCATGGGATCCGTGACAGACCGAACCTCGTTTTCTCCAAGCTTGAAGATAGCCAAGGCAATGCGGAAAAGAGTCTTGGAGCCTTCGTAAAAGATGACGTCCCATACGCGCAATGTGCTCTCAATAGGCAGGGTACCAATGAAACAGCTCATAAACCACGCCGTCATGCAAAGTGTGATGGGGGGCAGACGGTTGGACGAGATGCTGGGTTGGTTCTTCCTCCTGACCCTCGGCTTTTTGACTGGCTTCACCGGCCGCGCCGAGTTCGGGTCGCCTTCCATATCGTCGCCAATCTTGGCCCAAACAGCAGGCATTGACTCCCTAATGGCATTCATCAAGACACCGAGGTCCACCTTGGAGCCTTCGAGACTCATCTCGTGGGTGCCGGGTAAGTATAGGCGGGTGATGACATTCAACAGCCAGAAGGCCTTCTCTTCGGAGTCCATGAACAGAAGAAGCAGGCCAGCTAGGAAATTGAGACTTTGGCAGTATCCAATGCGTGGGTTGTAAATAGCAAATGCGTGCAGAACCCGTCTCAGGGAAGTAATGATCGCAGGCTCATTCTTGGCCTCGCTCTCGGAGTCGTCCGTTGATTGGACGTCTCGAGTTGGCTCCGTGTTTGGCTTCGACGCCATGCTTGCAGGCTTGAACTTGACATTGTCCGGGAAGGTCCGGTGAAGATCTCGCTCAATAGCCTCGACATCAATGTCTTTAGCCTTCTTCTGCAGAAGAGTGTCGTATAGACCCGAGTGTTTTGCCAAAATGGCGGGGCCTCCTGCGTAGTAAAACCAGGCAGCCCCTCTCCACTCAGGTGGAATGCCTTTCCGCACAAAGCGTTTCGCCTTCGCACTATGGGGAGGGAATCGTTCAGGTTCGTTCGTCATCAGTCCACTCTCCTTCATGAAGGCAGTCCACTTCTTGCGTCGTCGTTCGAGATAGTCAGAGTAACCCTTGTCCCAGGCGTCATACTGTTTTCTGGTGATATGCTGGTTGGCCTTCTTGAAGCCGTATCGGTCTCGTGCGCCAGGCTCCTCGGTTTCGACCGGCTCGGGATCTACGGCCGTTCGCGCAGAAGAGGCTGATGGGCTGTTCAGCTGCGGAGACGTAGCCGGTGTGTCGGCCTGGAGAGACTTTGCAGAGTCACGCTTCTCATTAGTATCTTTATCGTCGTTTCGATCATAGTCCGCCAAGCCGAGCTCCTTCGGCAAAGAACCTGGGTATTCGGATACCCTGAACATCTCGGTCGATTCGCGAACAATGGTGTCCGAAGTCGGGACAGTCAATGAGCTGGCGGCAGGTGCGGTCAATGGTTGACTCAAAGCCTCCAACATTCTCGTGTTCCGCCTGTTGATCTCCGCCGCCGGAACGGGACGCACGTCGTCGTCGTCGTGATCCTCGGGGCTCGAGTCGTCTCGGAAGCCCTTTTCGTACATCCCCATAACGTCGTCGACACTAAGCTCCTCCCCGTTAGCGTACAGCGATGGAATCGAGCTATTCTTGGTGAGAACACTGCTTCTTTCCGTCACGTACGTTCCCTGTGCACTGGACGCAGTCATCTGGGACCGATAACTCGATCTCATTTCGTCTTCACCACTCATCCATGGCGCCTCCCTCGCATATGTAGATAGACCAGAGCTCGAGCTGTCGACGCGGCCGTAGGCCATTGGAGGACGGGTGAGGCCTGACGGAGGCGGGGCACTTCGCAGACGAGAGGGGGCGCGAGGCTCATAGAGGTCACCTCCCGATGCTGGAATCGAGGCAAACGTCGAGGCCGACCTTGCAGATGATCCGGATTGACCCCGTGGCCGCGGCCATGCTTGATGGTGCGAATTGGGGTCAGAACGAGGCTCTGAAGGCGAATAGTTGGCTCGAGGTCGGTATGAGTCTTGTATCGGTTGCTTAATGCTCGGCCTTCTCGGGCGAGAGAAGTTGTCGACCTGCATGGTGTCGATCGAGGAACGGTCGTCTTCGTCGTACGGGATCGGGGATCTGATCGAACGAGCGGCTCTGCTTGTCCATTCGTCGGCGCTCAAGTCGTCGTCAAGGTCATGACCCGGCCTCGGTGCCAGCGAAGGGAACGTAGGAGAGGAGGGGTAGTGCTGGGCGGAGTCATAGGTAGGACGTCGAGGCGACTGAGGCTGCGACTGGGGGCTCGTCGAGTTTTGTTGCATCCCAAAATTGCTCGAGTTATTGGCGAGCGAGTCCCAGCGCGGAGGGGATGTGGGCAAGGGATGTGCATGTGGTGGTGGGTAGGCAGCTGGGAAGTCGGAGTTGGGACGCTCTGGAACGTCAGAAGTTGAGATGGGTTTCGGATGGGTCCGCCTTGAAGCATAAATACCGAATTGGCGATGCTTCATGCTATTCTGGCGCTGGACGGTAGGGTCCTGATCCGCCATGGCTCCGGGGGTGATCTGGGCGTCGGGATGGCCAGAGTCCGCTGCCATGGCCATGAGGGTCATCGTGGCTGACTCCCCAGGCCGTTATATGGCAGCAGCAAGTTCTACTCGAGCAATTGGATTCGCAGACAACGCGTTGAGACTGCCAGTGACGGTGCTCCTTTGCGGGTCTCTCTGTCTGCAAAGTTGTAGTTGATTGTAACTGGTGTTACGATAGCGTGGTCAAGTATCTGTAATGGTTTTGCAAGTCGATTGTGGTAGGGCAGTCAAAAGCGTTCCTGACGATAGCATTGCGGCACATGCATAAACCTTGCGTTTGGCAGCAACCCTCTTTGAATAGTCTCAGCAAGTCGCGACGGGTATTGGTCGGGCGGGGCTGGTTCCAGTGGTTGATCGCTGCTGGTAGCCGGGATATGGCGGGATGAAGAACGGTCGGTGCGAAGGTTGTGCAGAAAAAAAGGCGACTATCGGGACGAGTCGAGCAAGGAATGGCAGGTTTCCAGCGTCACAGGACGTAGGAGACGAGGTGATACCCTGAGTACAGTTCATGCGCATGCGCTTGCAAACTGGGGGCTGGATGTAAGGGGTGAAGTTGGACGTCAGAGATCGACCAACAGCTGAGTCAATGGGCGTCGTTTGAGCTGGGAGGTAGTAGGCCGGGAGTTGCGAAACAACAGATGCAAAGAGCCGGAGACGAGCCGCTCAGGCAGGTACAGACGGATTAATTGCAGATGCAGGAGATTGTCGTTGTCGTCGCCGTGGTCGGCAAAGTGAGGAGAAGGCAAGGGAGCGGTATCCGATCCGGGTAGTGCGGTAGGCTGGCACGCTGGGTAGTATTGTGGTGTTGTGGCAGGTCTCCAGTGCTCCTCTGACAGTCCCCAGTCGGCCAGAGATATTGAACTGGATTGGACGAAAGGATGGTGGTTGGCGGAAGTGTTTTGGGGGGGAACCTGAATCTCCTTTGGGGGCGGATGCCTGTTGTCGCAGATGAAGATGCTAAAACTGAAGCGAGCGTTTGGACCCAGATGGGGGCGTCGTCATTGGTTCAAGCCCAGAACGGGAACATGAAAACAAGAAAAAACAACAACAAAAGAGGACTTGTCGAAGGTCGAGAAACGATGACGGGATTCCTCAAGGGTTCCAGTCCCCAATCGTGCAAGGCGTTGGTCTCCTTCTTTTTTGTTTTGGTGGCACAGAAAGTATCAGGGCGGGTTGGGCATTCGTGGCGGCGCCAAGTTTGAAGTGTCTCGGAGACGAAAGGGCGATTGACTCGTGCGTCAGGTTTTTGGGCGAGGCTGCCACGAGGCAGGAGCAAAGAAAGACGGCGGCCGGGTATCGGAAACGGCTGGTGATTGGCTACTCTTTGACAGATGGATCGTCTCAGTATCGTGCAGTCAGAGTGCGAGTAGATCGAAATACGGTCGAGAGTGGCCGAGCGATGGAATGAATGGGAAGAGTGTGGTGGTGCTCTGCTTGGCACCTTGAGGAAAAGTAGACAGGAAAGAAAGTGCAAGACAAGTCAAGTCCCAGGTGAACGAACGGACGGGATGAGAAGAAAGAGGAAGAGAGGAAAAGGAAAAAGATGTTGAAATTCGGGCCAATTGCGCCGACGAGAAGCGCGGCGTCGGATGCCGAAAAAAAAGGGAAACAATTTTAGAAGGAGGCAAGGAATAACCAGGGCTGCATTAAGGAGGGCAGGAGCCGCCAGAAACAACGACGAGGAAGAAGCTGCACTCTGCTGCCGCTCTTGCTGTTGCAGTCTGCACTGATGGTGGATTAAGAAAGAGTGAAGGAGCGATTGGATGCCAGTGTGGACGCAAGTCGCAGTGCAGCAGGCAGTAAGGTGCAAGTGCAAGTGCAGGTGCAGGTGCAGGTGCAGGTGCAGGTTTACCTTAGTAGACAAATGCAGGAAGGTGCAGGAAATAATTAGTCTAAGGTAAGGTAAGGTAAGGTAGAGAAGGAGAGATGGGAGGGAAGGAAGGAACGAGCCACAAAGATGATGGAAGGTGAAGACGAGAGACGACACGAGACGACGATGACAACAGCAACAACGGCCCAAAGAACAAGGAAGGCAAGGACGACTGAATAAGATGAGGAGATTGGATAGACTTGGATCGTCCTCGTTTTCCCCTTGCTCTCTCGCTTGTCCTTCGCCTGACGTGGTCACTCCCTCGATATCATAATCCCTAACGTCTGGAAATTCAATATGCTCATCCACCAACTTTTTTTTTTTGGTGAAGCGGACGGACCATCAGAGAATACGCCAAGGCAATTTGTTATCAAATTCCAACCTTCCGCTTATGATGGTGAGCAGACACCTCAATCTCTACCTGACTTCGCTGCTCGTATGCATAAGGTACTTACCAAGTTACCACGGAACAGCAACACCTACCTACGCCATAATACTCCGCAACATACGGAGTACCCGTACATTAAATCCATTCTACCCGTACGATGGCGGGAGCGGACACTGAGAGACGCCCGCCAGCTCCGAAGGGTCGCAATCAACATGGAATGGAGTCAGTCATTCACGTCTCCCTCCTACCGATACCGAGACCAGGACCAAGACCAAAATCCTAAAAACCAACAAACCAACGGCCAACCTGAACCCCCATCCCGAAAAGGAAGAAAGCCGCCCTCGCAACGACACAGATTGATTAAAAACGGTGAGAGAAGAGAGTCAGTCGGAGCCGATGCAGCGCCACTTTTGCAGCCTATCCTCGACTCTTGTCTCCCCCAAATCGTCGCTTCTCACAAGCTTCCAAGCGTACTTCGTACAGGTGCTGAGAAAATCTCATCAATCCGATTCATCACTCCATCCATATCGTCACCAAATTTCGCACACCTGCTACTAAGGACCAAGGTGCCATCCTTCCCCGCAGTCACTCGTCAATCATCTCTCAGCATTCCACCTAGGCCTGGTCAAGTCGGTCAGCGCCTGTTTCCAAGGCCCCCTGTCGCCCTGGTCTCGCCCATGTCCACGGTCCTCTTCTTCCTGGTCACGTCCCCGTTTCTTCCTTCGAGAAGCAGAATCCATCAACTCGGGATGTGGCCCTTGGACAAGAGTACCTGCATCTGCCACCAAATTCACCTGATGGCATGTGTACCGTCGTCTCATGTTTCTTCCAGCGGGTTTCTCGCCTCCCTTGCATCACCCGGGCCCAATAAAACCCTGCGTGTTGTTATTACAGCGCCTTGACCATTTCCCTGCCTGGCTCGCGCATCCGGAACGTCCAACAATATTTCGATGTGACGTCCACTCACGAGCTGGCGAGAAGGGTAAAATCGATAGCGACAGGGTATCTACACAGGCACAGGGTAGAACTTTACCCAACCCTTAAGCCCTAGACAAAAAGAAACACGGGCGGTGGGTGACTTCGACAAGCCCTCTCATGGCATGGTGTCGCATTATTGACCCTCGTTCACGGGCATCCGTACTCGAGGACCAGGGAGTAGCAGCATGGCCTTGCCGATATCTCATACATATCCGAACGAATATCCGTACTTCATACCGTTAGATGCCATGGAGACACAAAAGTCAGAGGAACAAGACCAACTCTCACCACCAGCGAACGCCGTAACATCCCGATATCAGACGCTGAGACGCAACGCAACCGCTTGCAGGGGGCTCAAGCAGCACCGTTACTTGCAAGGGCCAGCGAACAAGGCCTGTCTCCTGTCCGGCGCCGGCGGCCCTTCCCACTGGGACAGTTTGGGGCCGGCCCTCCACCTTAGGCTTGCTAGCTATTCCACTTCGCGGGAAGAGGGTTTGCTAGTGCCCCTGGTGCCTGAAGCTATTCCCAAACGAGTATTCATCATCCACTGCCCAATCACTTTACAATTTCCCGGCCCAGGGCCCGGTACCGTACCGTAACGATCCTCACTGGCCAACTCTCCCTTTTCGAGCCGTCTCCCAGAGAAAATCTGCACCACCATCGTCATTCTTAGCTTGTTGATCCATTCTCTTCTATGGAGTACTCCGTATGCATCAGGTAGGAGAGGCTCTTTTTTCCTCATGTTTTTCTTTCCCAACCCGTCGTGCTTTGGACCCAGAAAACGCCGTTGGCAGGGCTCTCTGGTCTCTACTAGCGTAGTCTCTCCTTAGTTTGTTCTCGAATTTCTTTTTCTCCCATGACCTTATTCTCTGCTACTTTTCTCCATTTGGAGATACTTTCTTTTTGACGTCCAGTTGTGGAATGTGGACCGACTAAACGGTCTTGGGCATTTTCTTTTCCCACCAACAGCATGGCCTTGGCTTCGGTTGGGGTTGCTTCCCATTGTGCCATGTTCAATGGCGAATGAGACTCTCACTCGAGAGAACCGAGGTCATGTCCCAAGTAAGATGTTTTCATCCAGCAAAAGTACCCTGGATGCTATCCCACGAAGCCTTCGGCCCTTCGCCGCTAGGAGGGACGACGGGTACCAATCTGGCGGTTCTCATGCATATCGCTGCCAGCGGGCATGCATCATCCCTTCTCACGCCGGCCGCTACTACATTGATCTCGATCATCGGCTCCATTACAAACAAGGCATGGAGAAGTTGTTCTCGTTTATTTTCTCGCTTCGCCTCGCCTGAAGTCCATCTCGATCCTCGTGACAGAGCACTCGAACTTGAGAGTTAAGCGTTGAGACTCCTGCTCCGGTTTTCTTACCTTTTTTGTTGTTTTTTTCGAGCAATTATGACAGTCCATCTTTACACGCTTCCCTGCTCCAGTACGAACACAAACACCACCTGCTCTCGCGCGATTTTCCAGGCCGCCATCTTCCGCGCATCGCCGACGTGTCATCGATGGACACTTTCGGCGGCTGCTCCGATGGGCGAGTCCGGCCCAGATACCTTCAAAGTTCATCATGCCTCTCCCTTGGGCCTTGGCTGAAGCTATGCCAACTACGAAATGCATCCGGAGAGCCGGATACTACTCAACTTTCTCAATAGACTCCACAACCATACACACCATAAGCATAGTCAGGAACGAGCTCGGCCATCTCAGGAACACCCAGAGCATTGGGCATGGAAAGCGTTCAGCCCATATCTCTTCGGGCTGTCCCGTCCCTGAGCTTTCTATAACTTCATTTGGTTGCCGTTATGCTTTCCCTTGCCTCGGACTATCGACACGTCAGCCCTTTCAAGATATCAGGTCGGCAATGTCTCATCCTCCCTGGAAACGCCATGAGGGGAACATTGGACTAGTCAGGTTCGCGGCCCAACAACTGCCAAGAGGCAACTCTTTCTTTTTCAACTCTCGGCCACCCTACCCGAGCGGCTAATAGCCATGATCTTGCGATAAACCGATAAGAAAAGGAAGGAATACTTTTTGCCCGTCACCGTCGGTAGCGCCCGCCAAACATAATGGGCAAAATCAGCAGACCAATGGTGGGTGCTTTAAAGCCTTACCGCCTGCTTCTCACATTTTTACTCAATCCATGTCGGTTTAGGATGCAAGTCGCAACCAGTGCTGAGTAGCACGTGTTGGGAAGCTGGGACAGCCTCTCTGCAGTATGAGAGCACTTTGTAAGGGTGGTCACACGTCACGTACGCGACGCGCCCTACAACC